>NC_053028.1:468457717-468714535 GCF_003073215.2 Triticum urartu
GGCACCCGACTGATGTTTCCCCATGATGACTCAAATCTGTATTATTGAAAGACAAGATAAAGAAGATGAATAAAATAAAATTGAATTTATACGTAGCATATATCAATTGGACATCATGCGTCAATGATTGGGAATTAGACGAACCGTCTAACTCACCTAATTTCCGGTCCTGTGATCTTTAACCGGGAAGGTAAGAACCAATCTCTAATGAAGTAACAATCCCTGTCAATAAATAATTAGAAAATTAAGAATTAGGATTTAGGAGTAGGAACCGAAGTTAACCAAAAAGAATGACTCGCTAAGCACCTGAAGGCTAGCGTCGGTGACCGATCAATCCGATGAGATGACGTTGACGAGTCTGAAATTTAAGAAAGGAGTCAAGGAAGTCAACGGCGGCACCGCAGTAGTGGCCTGTCGCTTAAGTCGGCCTGAATCCGAAATTGGATCGGTCTAAGGAGTAAGGACCAGGGACCGAGCGAGAGCTACCGAGGGAGGAGGCGGGACTGAGGCGTCGACGTGACGACGTCAAGGGCTCCAGGCGTCTAGCCGTCGAGGGCTCCAGCGATCCGATCCCTGTAGGCTGTAGCGATCTAATGTTTTTTTATGGTAGCGATCTAGTATTTTTTTAATATAACGTAGCTAATTAGCGATGCCCTTGTCGCCTTTTTCCTGAGTGCTGCCTCGTCGCCTGATGTCGTAGCGATCTGGAGGAGTCCCAGCGCTCCGTCCGCTCGATGGCCTCGCTCTCGCTTGATGGGTCTAGTCGCTCGCCGCTCGGCCCAGTTATGTTTACTATTACTATACCTATATAAAAAATATGGGGCCCCTCAGAATTTTGGGCCCTGTGCGGGCCGCACCTTTGGCACCACTGTGGGTCTGGCCCTGACGTTTTGCATCTATACAAGGCCACCAATAGTAGTCGAGACAAAAATAATGATATTTTCTCATACTAACAACATATTTAATACTTGCATGCATGCAGTTATAATGACAGTCACATGCATACTTCCCTCACTCAGTTTCCTTGCATGCATGTGACGTATTAATGAACCCAAAAAACGAAAAGAAATGCTGACTTTCAAAGAAGGCATTAAATTTTACATTGGTACCTGTATTTTGAGTTTATGGCCTTGTATATAAAAATGGAGGGAGTATATGTTACTTTTATGGGTTGATTGAACATCATGTGCATCCCCAAGACCATGATTAGTGTCATCTGCTAAAAGTCTACAAGGAGAAGAGATGCATATGTGGATGGCCACCATGGAAGAAGGATCCTAATCGCATAATATATTTGACCTACTCCTCTTCCTTCAAAGCATCTCCGCCTACTACAGTCTCCTTCCCCAGCATCACTTCTCTAAGCTTGATGCCATGAAAATAAATACCTCGTGCGGATCTCAAGTTCATGCCAATGAGCTCTTGAAAGATGTTGGAACATCAACGAACAGTTCTAGGGTTACGGGTCTGGCTCAACTGGGTTCCGGCAAGCCGAATTCTTGGTCGATGAGCCCAAATTGGCAACGGGTGGTGCCTCCATTGTTGATAATGAGAGGTGAAAGAAATCAAGATTTCTCGATGTTCTATACGATGTTCCAAAGTTTGCAAGTGCGGACGGTATTTGTTGTTTATTCATGAGTATTCGCACAATGTTGCACACATGTTACAAACATTTTGGTTTTATGCTTCCAAAGGATTTTCTCTTGCTGCAAATGCATTTATTTGTCCTTGCCAGTGTTGTTCATATGTTGCACACATAGATTTTTCATGCTACAGGTGTTGACACATTTTCAACAGTTTTGTTGCAAGGGCACATTTCACACGCTACAACACTTCTTGTTGTGATGGATAGAGATCCCAGATCTAGCACTTAAATGAATCCAACTATGGCAGAGACGACTGATTTTGTTTTTCTCGGTCAGACGACTAACAATAAGGGATAACCATTTGATAACATACTACTGCAACAGCCGTTTGTAGCGATGACTGGAGTAGGCCAGCAATACGTCCAGCCATAGAAGGAGTCGACAGCGTAAATGAAGCCCTTGTGTTCAATGGCATCAGAGAACCATGGAGGATATATGATCCTGCGATGGACGTGTAGATTTATCCACTTACCGCAGTGACCTGTCAGATAGGCGATACCGTGGTTGAAGAATGCAATTAGCCTGAAGTCTTTATAATTCGCAGGTCTTGTGGGCACTTGGCAGATTACAACCTTGAGCAAATCAAACTTGGTATCATGTTGTCTACTGTAAGATTCTGAGTATTTTGGGCAGTGGTGCCAAAGCAGTGCAGTGTTAATCGAAGGAAGGGGGATCAATTGCCGGGTGTAGACCTCCACGAGCATCCAGCTGCCACGACCGTCGACGAGCACCATCCAAGACGTGTTCATGCCGACCCAGTACATACTGTTAATGTAGTTGAGGCTGACGGGGATCGGATCACAGTCAAGGGGGTTGATGCTCGCCACCCTACGATCGTTATGCTGCGTGACACGCCGTTTCTGAAGATCAGGCGGCATCAGCAAGCAAGGAGTTAGCTTAAAAGGCTCTGGCCTGAGGGCTTTGAGTAAACGGTATAGCCCCGACGAGCACGCGGCGAGCGGCATGGTACTGAGATTGCCCACACACGAAACAATGAGCGTGATTACCTCTGTGGGGAGCGAATCCCAACCACTCTTTCGGCGGACGCTGCTCGGTTCTGCCATTGTTAGTGCTTGGGTTTCGGACAAGGGGGGGAGGCGCCTTAGTGGGGATGGAAGATTGGACGAGATTATGTGCGGAAAAAGATGGAGAAGCGAATATGTGCTGCGGGAAGTGGACAGGTGATGATGACTACAGCATGCCTCTTGAATTACGAGACACATACCAGCAGCGTAGGGTCATGTCGATGCCAGACAACTTGCTTGAGTGATCACAGTACTGGTACTCCCTATAGTGCTATACCCTAACTTGCTTGAGTAGAGTAGTAGAGTAGGACTCTGCTCTACTACTAGCACCGGAGGAGTAGTATATTCTAATCTAAAATAGTTACAAACTTCAATGCCCGAGCGTGGAACGACTATGAATTGTGCTCATAGACCGTGTCTATGTGGTGTTTGGACATGGGCGACAACCTCAACACCAACGGTGCTGCTCCCGTTGCACCGTATGTGTTTCTGTCCTTGCTGTTCGAAATCGTGGTAGAATTCATGATTTATTTTGTGCTTATTCGGATTAAATCTCGTAGTAACTTGCTCATATATTCAACTGGCACAACGTCCCCTACAACCACTCCCGTTTCATGGATGGCCTGGTCGATGCCTCCAAGGAGCCCTTCGTCCACTGCTATGAGTGCCTGATGCCGTTTTGTGGCTCGCCGGCGGACATGGTGCATCACCTCATAGATGCGTGCAGCGATCACTGCTGGCCCTTGGCGGAGAACATCAAGTACGAGACGTGCTACCCGTTCACCATGCTGGAGTCGCTGGAGGATCGACGTGAGAGGGAGGGGGAGGAGATAGCGATGAACGTGAATGTGAGGGGGAGGAGATAGCGATGTCGTGGGAGGCGCAATATTTATAGCGAGCAATGGCACACCTACGTAAGATATGGACTGAGCTGCACTGACTTAACTGCAGGCCCAGTTGCGTCACTGACATGTGGGCCAGACCCCTGTTGGGCCCATATGTCAGTGACCCAATGCACCTGCAGTTAAGTAATAGCTACGTGGGCATATTTGTTGGAGTAAATTACGGGGGAGCGAAGCACCGCCGCCTGCTAGTCTCGGAGGAGGAGGCAGCGTCTTCCTCTTGATCGTGGGCACCGCGAGGCCCGCGTAGGCGCCGCCCCGTCTCTGTAATGTGCGTCAGGGGCGATGCCGCTGACACTGACACGAGGCCGATGTACGGGTGCGTGGTCAGTGTTACTACCCCGCCGGGTCGCGTGGGCGGTGACATCGGCCTCATCAAACGGACTTGGACTCTGGGGAGCTAGGACTATCCCGCCAATGTGAACATGGAAAACCCATGGCATCCTTTACCCACCGACGTGGTGCACGGGGACTCCAAGGAGGTTCACATGGACATACGCATTATCAAGTTAAATGTTGATCATTAGTCTTCGCTCAATGTAATCCGTTGTCTAAGCATGTGGAGACTTCCATGCAGGATCTTGCTCTATTGGAGTATCGCGCATGAATAAAAGTGTATTCGTTTATGGTTTAGTCTAGAATCTTCCATGTATGAATTTTACTACAGTACTGGAAAGACTTACGATGAACATTTTTACATCTCCTCTGGCCCGCTTTGCAAGTCCCTGAATTTAATCCCCTCCCGTCTAGGTGTATAAGGGAATGGTTAATAATACTTAATAGTATAGCAACTATGGACTAATAAGAAAGTGCCATGTCATCTATAGCCAACATGTATAACAATCGATACTCAAAAACTAATTCTTAAAGATCATTTCTTGCAAAGCACAATAAGTGTTATTTCTTCACAAGTTTTGGATGCAGGTTGAACAGTTGACTTTTGTTTGCAAAAGATACCTTTTTATCTATTTCACCCGTGTGTGAGCTCTAGAAATGAAATAATATCCGAAGAAACCTATCGATACGTTAATGATGACCCCCACCTGTCAAAATAAACAACTAGATCAATGCACTCTTGGTTGCAATGCATGGGCACCTTACTACTATAGATTAGTACGACCAAAAATTGAACTAACATTATATATAGTACGATAAATGCTGATGCATGTCACCTAAAATTATAATCATTCAAAACTATGTTCAAATACGAATCCAATGATATTTTTTGTTGACATGCACTAACATTTTGTCAGTTAAATCTTCAGTCAAATTCAATGGGGGACTAATAAACCACGACCGATGTAGTACAAGTGTAAGAGGGCGCACTGCACGGGAGTCTCACCTCTCACCCCGCTCGTGGCGCGGCAGTAAAGCCGTCATATCACAAAACCCAACCACTCCCAGTAATAAGTGGCCTGGTAAAATAAACGGACAAGCAACCATCACATCCCTCCGTCTTTTTTGCATTTCATCTCTCTGCATTTACTTTCTCCGGTTCATCTCGCACACTCGATCCCTAGCTACTACTCCTAGGGCCAGTTCTTTTGGCGGCTTCCCCAGCTTTTCCCACAAGACTAGTCACAGTGGAGAGTAACAATAAGGCGCCTCACTCATTTATTTGGGCTTCTAAACTACTACTCCAGTCCTGGTTTATTCCTCACCATTGTAATTTGTGCTAAATTTTGACCAAAGATTTAACTGGTTTATTCCTCACCATTGTAATCCTCTGTCTAGGTGTGTAAGTCATCTTACGAAAACCAAATAATCCCAAAACACTTAGGCGCGGTGCATTAACTTCTACCTCGTTTCTTGTTTCTTGACATATCAACCAATAAGAGATAAAGAGTGTGCATGCTTTTAATGACTTGAGATATCAAACACGACATGCAGTGGTTAGTTCATTGCATGCAATACTATTAATTAGCAAATAAACATTAACGTTTCTCGTTTTCTCCTCCTCCTTGGTCACGGTGCACAGCCTAAGATGACTTACTCACCTAGACGGATGGAGTAGTGCATGTGACATGCACTAACATTTCATTAGTTAAATTTATGATCAAAATTTGACACAGATTACAATGGGGACCAATAAACCAGGACGGAGGTAGTAGTTATGGGATTACTAATCTAGAAGCCTAAAAGAACTGGCCCCTGGTACTCCTACTAGTAGTAGTACTCAAGTTGGAATTCCAATTGCACGGCACAACTTGTTAGGCAAAAAATTCGATACAGGGTGTAGGAAGCGGTTTGGGAATTTGCATGCCTTTCCAACCAGTGAGATACTCCGTACAAAGTACGACAGAGAAATAACCACAGAGAAGGAAGCTAAAAGTAAACAATCAAACGAGCATTTTTGCATTTGTTTTGCATTGAATCGTTTCACAAGCTTGACTAGTGCTGTTTTTCTACTTTTACAAAAACCGCATCGTAATGTTAAAAACGTGCATTTGCACGTACTCCCTCCGTCCGGGTTTATTAGGCCTAAAGACAACTTCTCTTAGACCAAGACACATAGTAATTTGCTCACATTAATTCTTCCATTCCACTCCCAATGCACTCTCTCACATGCATGCAGCCAATGAAAAAGCACACATGAAGTGTATTAACTTTTCAGCCATGGCACCAACAACAATAGCTTTCAATACAACCAATGAAATGGTTGCATGCATGCACCTTTCCAACGCGGGGCCTTATAAAAGGGGACATGAGAGGCCTAATAAACCCGGACGGAGGGAGTACATAAGTAATAGTAGTACTCCCTCCGTCTAGGTGTATAAGTCTTCCCTCCTTCTTGGTCATGGTGCACAACCAAAGATGACTTATTGACCTGGGGAGTAGCACAGTCTGCAAGCATATATCGAGAGAGATGTATAGTGCGATAGTATATAGTAAAGTTTGTGCTATATGCACGTACTTGCAAAATGCGTACGAATACACAAGGTTTCCAAACTTTCACTTGTACATACTTAATTAAGGATGCTAAAAATTCCTGAACCTTCGGGATTTATCATTTGCGTCCCAAAACTAATGAGATCGCCTTACGAAACAAAAATTATACTCCTCCTAAAAGCCACGGCGCTCGCAGGAGCGCTTGCGGCGCGCCACAAGTGCCCTGGTGCGCGGCCATTTCCCAGCGCGCCGAACAACGCCTCTTCCTCAGCCTCACAACTCGCGAGGTGCTGATTGGCAGCTAGCCGGCGAGCGAGCGCGATCTCACCGATGTGGTGATCCGGCGCCAACAGGTACTCCTCGCTGGAAGCATGCACCCGGTCCATGTACCACCAAGCGTAGATGAGGCGCTTGGGCCCGACTGCACTCAGGGCGTCGGCACGGGCGTCCTCCACCACCCTCACGGCCCTCGCACGAGCCTTCTGCCAAAGACCAATTGCCTGACTCTCTCGGACGCGACATAGGCCTCCCAGGCAGCTTGTTCCGCGGTGCGCTTCTCTTCCTCGGCCTTCTTCTCCGCCTCTATTTTGGCGCGCTCTGCTGGAGGCAAAGCCTCCCACAAGGCGACATCCATTTCTTTCCAAAGCTCCTCAAGGCTGGGGGGCTCGGCGGGCGGCGCGGCGTTCTCCTTGTAGCGGGGAGCCGACGCCGTCCTCCGGCGCGCGTGTTGGCGAGATTGGGAACTGACCAGACGGTCCACCTCGACGCGTCACGGCGAGGAGCGGACGCCAACGGCGTCCTCCTCGACTAGTGGCGGCGAGGAACGAAACGGCGACGCAGTCGCGGTCGCGGCGAGGAGCGGAGAACGCCGACAGCGTCCTCCTCGACTAGTGGCGGCGAGGAACGGAACGGCGATCGTCGCTAGCGGCGAGGAGGCGGAACACCGACGCGTCCTCCCGACTAGTGGGCGGCAAGGAACGGAACGGCGACGCGTGACCGTTCCGCGTGGTGGGCGAGGGGCTCTAGGGCTTGGGGAGGGGCGAGATGCATGGTAGGTCCGACGTGAGAGGGAGGGGGAGGAGATAGCGATGAACGTGAACGTGAGGGAGGAGATAGCGATGTCGTGGGAGGCCGCACAAGTATTTATAAGCGAGCAATGGCACACCCTACGTAGATATGGACTGAGCTGCACTGACTTAACTGCAGTCCAGTTTGCGTCAACTGACAGCATGGGCAGACCCCTGTTGGGCCCATATGTCAGTGACCCAATGCACCTGCAGTTAAGTAAAAGCTACGTGGGGCAATTTGTTGGAGTAAATTAATGGGGGAGCAAAGGGTTGGAAATATGGCTGTCACAACATGATGGACGAGCGTGGGGGGAGAGAGAGTCATTGCATGCAGATTTTTTTCACACGGGGTGGAGTGGTGGGACCGCCAGGGGTAGAAGGAGAGTTTGGAAGGCATATTGTTTCCACACATGGAGAGGAAAAGATTTGGAGACGAACGGGCTTCCTGCAGGTATGGGGAACGGTGCATAATAACTCATCTTGCATGCCGGGCTAGGTATAATCTTAAGTCATTAAAAACATACACGCCCCACACATGTTCATATTTCAAGGTGCACTAAATTAATTGCATGCAATGAGTAAGGCTTGGCTCATAATGGTTGTCGGAGTAAAATGACCAACCAGGTAGCTAGCCGGCACCCCTAGCCCTTCCGAAAAAATTACGAGCCGATCCGGCCCTCAAGAATCCAAGATAGCGCGGCGCCTTCCCCCCGCGCTGTCTCCCAGGCCGGCTATCGGAAGGCGGCCCGACTAGCCTCATGAGAAAGCCGCGGAGGGCCGGCTCCAAGAAGCCGCGAGAAGGCCGACTCCAAGAAGCCGGCTCCCACAAAGCGGTCAAGATCGTACCCTCGAAGTCTGCATCCACATAACGGCGATGTGACGGGGCGTGGCTACAGTAAAGCCTGCCACCCCCGAATCCCGGAGCACGCCTGGCACAGTGCGCCGTACGGGTGGCCATGGCCCGTCCGGCGCGGCACTGTTGCCACGTTGACCCTGATGTCATCCACGACGGGCTGCCAGTGCGGCCCACGGGCGGTGGGCCCCTTCGGGCAGAGAGACACCCGAAGGCGGCCAGGCCTCCCCCAGTCGGCCCAAGACAGAGCCGGCTCTCCACAGCCGGCTTGCCACCTCCCTCGAAGGAGACGCCCCATTAAGGAGACAAGACGCGGTGAGGCTACAGCGATCACCCGCCGGACGGCGGCACTGTAGCCACGCCCACCTCGGCGAAGCCCTCGTCACCAGGATTGAGCAACAGTAACCGGGCCCCGACCGGGCCCTGGATAGTGGGGCCTGCCTGTCGACCAAGGAGCCGGCAGCCGGCGGGACCCACCAGCCGGCGGGCCCCAGCAGCCGGCGCAGAAGCCGGCGAGTGTAGACACAGACGGCTGGGCCCCACGCCCAGCCGATTACCATTGTACCCCCGGGGGGGTATAACCCCCGCCTATGCAAATGTTGGGTTTCGTAGTAATTTCAAAAAATTTCCTACGCACACGCAAGATCATGTGATGCATAGCAACGAGGGGGAGAGTGTTGTCTACGTACCCAACGCAGACCGACTGCGGAAGCGATGACACGACGTAGAGGAAGTAGTCGTACGTCTTCACGATCCAACCGATCAAGCACAGAAACTACGGCACCTCTGAGTTCGAGCACACGTTCAGCTCGATGACGTTCCTCGGACTCCGATCCAGCAAAGTGTCGGGGAAGAGTTTCGTCAGCACGACGGCGTGGTGATGATCTTGATGAACTACAGCAGCAGGGCTTCGCCTAAACTCCACTATAGTATTATCGAGGAATATGGTGGCGGGGAGCACCGCACACGGCTAAGGAATAGAATCACGTGGATCACTTGTGTCTGAAGGGTCCCCTGCCTCCGTATATAAAGGAGCAAGGGGGAGGCTGCCGGCCAAGGAGGAAGGCGCAGGAGGAGTCCTACCCTTCCGAAGTAGGACTCCCCAATCCTATTCCAACTAGGATTCCCCAAAGGGGGAAAGAGGGAGAGGGGGGCCGGCCACCTTCTCCTAGTCCTAATAGGACTAGGGGAGGGGGAAGTGGCGCAGCCACCTTGGGCTGCCCCTTTCTCCTTTCCACTAAGGCCCATGAAGGCCCATATGGCTCCCGGGGGGTTCCGGTAACCTCCCGGTAACCCGGTAAAATCCCGATTTCACCCGGAACACTTCCGATGTCCAAACATAGGCTTCCAATATATCAATCTTTACGTCTCGACCATTTCGAGACTCCTCGTCATGTCCGTGATCACATCCGGGACTCCGAACAACCTTCGGTACATCAAAATGCATAAACTCATAAATAACTGTCATCGTAACCTTAAGCGTGCGGACCCTACGGGTTCGAGAACAATGTAGACATGACCGAGACATGTCTCCGGTCAATAACCAATAGCGGGACCTGGATGCCCATATTGGCTCCTACATATTCTACGAAGATCTTTATCGGTCAGACCGCATAACAACATACGTTGTTCCCTTTGTCATCGGTATGTTACTTGCCCGAGATTCGATCGTCGGTATCCAATACCTAGTTCAATCTCGTTACCGGCAAGTCTCTTTACTCGTTCCGTAATACATCATCTCACAACTAACATATTAGTTGTAATGCTTGCAAGGCTTATGTGATGTGTATTACCGAGAGGGCCCAGAGATACCTCTCCGACAATCGGAGTGACAAATCCTAATCTCGAAATACGCCAACCCAACATCTACCTTTGGAGACACCTTTAATGCTCCTTTATAATCACCCAGTTACGTTGTGACGTTTGGTAGCACCCAAAGTGTTCCTCCG
The DNA here is from genome assembly GCF_003073215.2 of Triticum urartu. Lineage (NCBI taxonomy): Eukaryota > Viridiplantae > Streptophyta > Magnoliopsida > Poales > Poaceae > Triticum > Triticum urartu. The sequence continues at coordinate 468,468,049 of NC_053028.1, forward strand.
GCAAACGGGAGTTGCATAATCTCATAGTCATAGGAACATGTATAAGTCATGAAGAAAAGCAATAGCAACATACTAAACGATTGGGTGCTAAGCTAATGGAATGGGTCATGTCAATCAGATCATTCAACTAATGATGTGACCTTGTTAATCAAATAACAACTCATTGTTCATGGTTAGGAAACATAACCATCTTTGATTAACGAGCTAGTCAAGTAGAGGCATACTAGTGACACTTTGTTTGTCTATGTATTCACACATGTATTATGTTTCCGGTTAATACAATTCTAGCATGAATAATAAACATTTATCATGATTATAAGGAAATAAATAATAACTTTATTATTGCCTCTAGGGCATATTTCCTTCAGTCTCCCACTTGCACTAGAGTCAATAATCTAGATTACACTGTAATGATTCTAACACCCATGGAGCCTTGGTGCTGATCATGTTTTGCTCGTGGAAGAGGCTTAGTCAATGGGTATGCAACATTCAGATCCGTATGTATCTTGCAAATCTCTATGTCTCCCACCTGGACTAGATCCCGGATGGAATTGAAGCGTCTCTTGATGTGTTTGGTCCTTTTGTGAAATCTGGATTCCTTTGCCAAGGCAATTGCACCAGTATTGTCACAAAAGATTTTCATTGGACCCAATGCACTAGGTATGACACCTAGATCGGATATGAACTCCTTCATCCAGACTCCTTCGTTCGCTGCTTCCGAAGCAGCTATGTACTCCGCTTCACATGTAGATCCCGCTACGACGCTTTGTTTAGAACTGCACCAACTGGCAGCTCCACCGTTTAATGTAAACACGTATCCGGTTTGCGATTTAGAATCGTCCGGATCAGTGTCAAAGCGTGAGCTCTTTGTCACCTCCATATACGAGAAACATATCCTTAGTCCTTTTCAGGTATTTCAGGATGTTCTTGACCGCTATCCAGTGATCCACTCCTGGATTACTTTGGTACCTCCCTGCTAAACTTATAGCAAGGCACACATCAGGTCTGGTACACAGCATTGCATGCATGATAGAGCCTATGGCTGATGCATAGGGAACATCTTTCATATTCTCTCTATCTTCTGCGGTGGTCGGGCATTGAGTCTTACTCAACTTCACACCTTGTAACACAGGCAAGAATCCTTTCTTTGCTTGATCCATTTTGAATTTCTTCAAAAATCTTGTCAAGGTATGTGCTTTGTGAAAGTCCAATTAAGCGTCTTGATCTATCTCTATAGATCTTAATGCCTAATATGTAAGCAGCTTCACCGAGGTCTTTCATTGAAAAACTTTTATTCAAGTATCCTTTTATGCTATCCAGAAATTCTATATCATTTCCAATCAGCAATATGTCATCCACATATAATATTAGAAATGCTACAGGGCTCCCACTCACTTTCTTGTAAATACAGGCTTCTCCGAAAGTCTGTATAAAACCAAATGCTTTGATCACACTATCAAAGCGTTTATTCCAACTCCGAGAGGCTTGCACCAGTCCATAAATGGATCGCTGGAGCTTGCACACTTTGTTAGCTCCCTTTGGATCGACAAAACCTTCCGGTTGCATCATATACAACTCTTCTTCCAGAAATCCATTCAGGAATGCAGTTTTGACATCCATCTGCCAAATTTCATAATCATAAAATGCGGCAATCACTAACATGATTCAGACGGACTTAAGCATCGCTACGGGTGAGAAGGTCTCATCGTAGTCAATCCCTTGAACTTGTCGAAAACCTTTTGCGACAAGTCGAGCTTTGTAGACAGTAACATTACCATCAGCGTCAGTCTTCTTCTTAAAGATCCATTTATTCTCAATTGCTTGCCGATCATCAGGCAAGTCAACCAAAGTCCATACTTTGTTCTCATACATGGATCCCATCTCAGATTTCATGGCTTCAAGCCACTTTGCGGAATTTGGGCTCACCATCGCTTCTTCATAGTTCGTAGGTTCATCATGATCTAGTAGCATGACTTCCAGAACTGGATTACCGTACCACTCTGGTGCGGATCTTACTCTGGTTGATCTACGAGGTTCAGTAGTATCTTGTTCTGAAGTTTCATGATCATTATCATTAGCTTCCTCACTTATTGGTGTAGGTGTCACAGAAACAGTTTTCTGTGATGTACTACTTTCCAACAAGGGAGCAGGTACAGTTACCTCGTCAAGTTCTACTTTTCTCCCACTCACTTCTTTCGAGAGAAACTCCTTCTCAAGAAAGTTTCCGAATTTAGCAACAAAAGTCTTGCCTTCGGATCTGTGATAGAAGGTGTATCCAATAGTTTCCTTTGGATATCCTATGAAGACACATTTCTCCGATTTGGGTTCGAGCTTATCAGGTTGAAGCTTTTTCACATAAGCATCGCAGCCCCAAACTTTCAGAAACGACAACTTTGGTTTCTTGCCAAACCATAGTTCATAAGGCGTCGTCTCAACGGATTTTGATGGTGCCCTGTTTAACATGAATGCGGCCGTCTCTAGAGCGTATCCCCAAAATGATAGCGGTAAATCAGTAAGAGACATCATAGATCGCACCATATCTAGTAAAGTACGATTACGACGTTCGGACACACCATTACGCTGTGGTGTTCCGGGTGGCGTGAGTTGCGAAACTATTCCACAGTTTTTCAAATGTACACCAAACTCATAACTCAAATATTCTCCTCCACGATCAGATCGTAGAAACTTTATTTTCTTGTTACGATGATTTTCAACTTCACTCTGAAATTCTTTGAATTTTTCAAATGTTTCAGACTTATGTTTCATTAAGTAGATATATCCATATCTGCTTAAATCATCTGCGAAGGTGAGAAAATAACGATATCCGCCACGAGCCTCAATATTCATCGGACCACATACATCGGTATGTATGATTTCCAACAAATCTGTTGCTCTCTCCATAGTACCGGAGAACGGTGTTTTAGTCATCTTGCCCATGAGGCACGGTTCGCAAGTACCAAGTGATTCATAATCAAGTGGTTCCAAAAGTCCATCAGTATGGAGTTTCTTCATGCGCTTTACATCGATATGACCTAAACGACAGTGCCACAAATAAGTTGCACTTTCATTATCAACTCTGCATCTTTTGGCTTCAACATTATGAATATGTGTATTACTACTATCGAGATTCAATAAAAATAGACCACTCTTCAAGGGTGCATGACCATAAAAGATATTACTCATATAAATAGAACAACCATTATTCTCTGATTTAAATGAATAACTGTCTCGCATTAAACAAGATCCAGATATAATGTTCATGCTCAACGCTGGCACCAAATAACAATTATTTAGGTCTAATATTAATCCCGAAGGTAGATGTAGAGGTAGCGTGCCGACCGCGATCACATCGACTTTGGAACCGTTTCCCACGCGCATCGTCACCTCATCCTTAGCCAATCTTCGCTTAATCCGTAGCCCCTGTTTCGAGTTGCAAATATTAGCAACAGAACCAGTATCAAATACCCAGGTGCTACTGCGATCATTAGTAAGGTACACATCAATAACATGTATATCACATATACCTCTGTTCACCTTGCCATCCTTCTTATCCGCCAAATACTTGGGGCAGTTCCGCTTCCAGTGACCAGTCTGCTTGCAGTAGAAGCACTCAGTTTCAGGCTTAGGTCCAGACTTGGGTTTCTTCTCTTGAGCAGCAACTTGCTTGCCGTTCTTCTTGAAGTTCCCCTTCTTCTTCCCTTTGCCCTTTTTCTTGAAACTAGTGGTTTTGTTAACCATCAACACTTGATGCTCCTTTTTGATTTCTACCTCCGCAGCTTTCAGCATTGCGAAGAGCTCGGGAATAGTCTTGTTCATCCCTTGCATATTATAGTTCATCACGAAGCTCTTGTAGCTTGGTGGCAGTGATTGGAGAATTCTGTCAATGACGCAATCATCTGGAAGATTAACTCCTAATTGAATCAAGTGATTATTATACCCAGACATTTTGAGTATATGCTCACTGACAGAACTGTTCTCCTCCATCTTGCAGCTATAGAACTTATTGGAGACTTCATATCTCTCAATCCGGACATTTGCTTGAAATATCAACTTCAACTCCTGGAACATCTCATATGCTCCATGACGTTCAAAACGTCGTTGAAGTCCCGATTCTAAGCCGTAAAGCATGGCACACTGAACTATCGAGTAGTCATCAGCTTTGCTCTGCCAGACGTTCATAACATCTGGTGTTGCTCCAGCAGCAGGCCTGGCACCCAGTGGTGCTTTCAGGACGTAATTCTTCTGTGCAGCAATGAGGATAATCCTCAAGTTACGGACCCAGTCCGTGTAATTGCTACCATCATCTTTCAACTTTGCTTTCTCAAGGAACGCATTAAAATTCAACGGAACAACAGCACGAGCCATCTATCTACAATCAACATAAACAAGCAAGATACTATCAGGTACTAAGTTCATGATAAATTGAAGTTCAATTAATCATATTACTAAAGAACTCCCACTTAGATAGACATCCCTCTAATCCTCTAAGTGATCACGTGATCCAAATCAACTAAACCATGTCCGATCATCACGTGAGATGGAGTAGTTTCATCGGTGAACATCATTATGTTGATCATATCTACTATATGATTCACGCTCGACCTTTCGGTCTCCGTGTTCCGAGGCCATATCTGTATATGCTTGGCTCGTCAAGTATAACCTGAGTATTCCGCGTGTGCAACTGTTTTGCACCCGTTGTATTTGAACGTAGAGCCTATCACACCCGATTATCACGTGGTGTCTCAGCACGAAGAACTTTCGCAACGGTGCATACTCAGGGAGAACACTTCTTGATAATTTAGTGAGAGATCATCTTATAATGCTACCGTCAATCAAAGCAAGATAAGATGCATAAAAAGATAAACATCACATGCAATCAATATAAGTGATATGATATGGCCATCATCATCTTGTGCTTGTGATCTCCATCTCCGAAGCACCGTCATGATCACCAACGTCACCGGCGCGACACCTTGATCTCCATCGTAGCATCGTTGTCGTCTCGCCAATCTTATGCTTCCACGACTATCACTACCGTTTAGTAATAAAGTAAAGCATTACATCGCGATTGCATTGCATACAATAAAGCGACAACCATATGGCTCCTGCCAGTTGCCGATAACTTGGTTACAAAACATGATCATCTCATACAATAAAATTCAGCATTATGCCTTGACCATATCACATCACAACATGCCCTGCAAAAACAAGTTAGACGTCCTCTACTTTGTTGTTGCAAGTTTTACGTGGCTGCTACGAGCTTAAGTAAGAACCAATCTCACCTACGCATCAAAACCACAACGATAGTTTGTCAAATAGACTCCGTTTTAACCTTCGCAAGGACCGGGCGTAGCCATACTTGGTTCAACTAAAGTTGGAGAGACAGTCGCCCGCAAGCCACCTGTGTGCAAAGCACGTCAGGAGAACCGGTCTCGCGTAAGCGTACGCGTAATGTTGGTCTGGGTCGTCTCGTCCAACAATACCGCCGAACCAAAGTATGACATGCTGGTAGGCAGTATGACTTGTATTGTCTACAACTCACTTGTGTTCTACTCGTGCATATAACATCAACATAAATAACCTCGCTCGGATGCCACTATTGGGTTTCGTAGTAATTTCAAAAAATTTCCTACGCACACGCAAGATCATGTGATGCATAGCAACGAGGGGGAGAGTGTTGTCTACGTACCCAACGCAGACCGACTGCGGAAGCGATGACACGACGTAGAGGAAGTAGTCGTACGTCTTCACGATCCAACCGATCAAGCACCGAAACTACGGCACCTCCGAGTTCGAGCACACGTTCAGCTCGATGACGATCCCCGGACTCCGATCCAGCAAAGTGTCGGGGAAGAGTTCCGTCAGCACGACGGCGTGGTGACGATCTTGATGTACTATAGCAGCAGGGCTTCGCCTAAACTCCGCTACAGTATTATCGAGGTATATAGTGGCAGGGGGCACCGCACACGGCTAAGGAATAGATCACGTGGATCAACTTGTGTGTTTAGAGGTGTCCCCTGCCTCCGTATATAAAGGAGTAGAGGGGGGAGGCTGGCCGGCCAAGGAGGGAGGCGCAGGAGGAGTCCTACTCCTTCCGGGAGTAGGACTCCCCTCCAATCCTATTCCAACTAGGATTCCCCAAAGGGGGAAAGAGGGAGAGGGGGGCCGGCCACCTTCTCCTAGTCCTAATAGGACTAGGGGAGGGGGAAGTGGCGCAGCCACCTTGGGCTGCCCCTTTCTCCTTTCCACTAAGGCCCATGAAGGCCCATATGGCTCCCGGGGGGTTTCCGGTAACCCTCCCGGTACTCCGGTAAAATCCCGATTTCACCCGGAATAGTTCCGATGTCCAAACATAGGCTTCCAATATATCAATCTTTACGTCTCGACCATTTCGAGACTCCTCGTCATGCCCGTGATCACATCCGGGACTCCAAACAACCTTCGGTACATCAAAATGCATAAACTCATAATATAACTGTCATCGTAACCTTAAGCGTGCGGACCCTACGGGTTCGAGAACAATGTAGACATGACCGAGACATGTCTCCGGTCAATAACCAATAGCGGGACCTGGATGCCCATATTGGCTCCTACATATCTACGAAGATCTTTATCGGTCAGACCGCATAACAACATACGTTGTTCCCTTTTGTCATCGGTATGTTACTTGCCCGAGATTCGATCGTCGGTATTCCAATACCTAGTTCAATCTCGTTACCGGCAAGTCTCTTTACTCGTTCTGTAATACATCATCTCGCAACTAACTCATTTAGTTGCAATGCTTGCAAGGCTTAAGTGATGTGCTATTACCGAGAGGGCCCAGAGATACCTCTCCGACAATCGGAGTGACAAATCCTAATCTCGAAATACGCCAACCCAACATCTACCTTTGGAGACACCTGTAATGCTCCTTTATAATCACCCAGTTACGTTGTGACGTTTCGTAGCACCCAAAGTGTTCCTCCGGCAAACGGGAGTTGCATAATCTCATAGTCATAGGAACATGTATAAGTCATGAAGAAAAGCAATAGCAACATACTAAACGATCGGGTGCTAAGCTAATGGAATGGGTCATGTCAATCAGATCATTCAACTAATGATGTGACCTTGTTAATCAAATAACAACTCATTGTTCATGGTTAGGAAACATAACCATCTTTGATTAACGAGCTAGTCAAGTAGAGGCATACTAGTGACACTTTGTTTGTCTATGTATTCACACATGTATTATGTTTCCGGTTAATACAATTCTAGCATGAATAATAAACATTTATCATGATTATAAGGAAATAAGTAATAACTTTATTATTGCCTCTAGGGCATATTTCCTTCAATAATTGCCTTGTTAGTATGCTTGAAGTATTATTATTTTTATGTCAATATTAAACTTTTGTATTGAATCTTATGGATCTGAATTGTAGCGACCAGACCTCAAACAGTCTGATCTCTGTGCTCCGGTGTCATCCCTGGATCAGTAATGCTGACACCACACAGTACTCGGAGGATTTATAGCAAAGTAGCAATCACACACTTATTACATCGAGTGTCTCCATAGAGAACTTATTACAATAAATATGGCTTAAGGCCATCTAATAACGATAACAGCGGAAGGCTTGGAAGATAAGTAAGTCCATCAACTCCAACGGCATCACTGAGTATAGAACCACGACCTAAAAACTCCTTAATCGTCGTCTGAAAAGTCTGCAACATTAACGTTGCAGCCCGAAATGGGTCAGCACATGGAATATGCTGGCAAGATAACACATGGAGAATAATGGAATGAAACAGCTATACTATATGCATATTTGGCTGGTGGAAAGCTCTATGGTTACAGTTTTGCGTAAAGCCAATTTTTCCCTACTACAAAGGAATAAATTTAATTACTATCATGGTGGTTGTTAAACATTGAGAATGGTTGACAGCATTCTCAATCCCAATTAAGCATCATCATTAAACAAACCCAACAAAATTAATTTAGGGTAACATGTTGAGATTCACATGATAATCCAGGTACTAGATACTCAAGATGTCCATAACCGGAGACACGGCTAACCATGATTAGTTTATTCCACTCTGCAGAGGTTTGCGCACTTTCCCCACAAGACTCGATCGCCTCCGTTTGGTTTCTCGCACTACATGGTGTTTGAGAAGACGGATGACCGAGACATAGTCTTTCAGAAGCGCTAGCACCTTACGATCGGGTAGACCGTACCACCTACATCCCCTACATCTGCTAGTCTACCACTGTAAGAGTTCGCACGACTTAGTCAACTATGCTAGAGCCCATAATAGCTTGTGGCTGCACACAGAAGTTTCTAGTATGAATAGTCTCATGATCCCTTTGAGCCTGGGTGGCGGTCCAAAAGAAAACAGGCAAGTCCTGGAATACCCAGGTGCCTCAATCCACCCAGATGTGTGTTTAAGTTGCCACCTTAGATAAAATATTAATTAACAAACTCACATCTGTCATGGATATCACTCACCCAATCCACGTCTACTAGCATAGCATGGCATAATAAGCAAACGTAGAAGTAACTCCCAAAGTTTTGATAATAAACAGGTAATAGGTAATACCTCAACTACTTCCCATCCCACAATTTAATTAGATCCTAATCATGCAGTGTGTGAGGATTGATCTAATGCAATAAAATTGGGTAGTAGGAAAGGTATGATCAAAGTGTTACTTGCCTTGCTGATGATCCGGGAAACCTAGTGATTCGAAGTAACAAGCGGCGCACTCCGGGTACTCTATCGGAAACAAACAAACAAGCATACAATAAGTACTCATCTAATGCACGGGTAAAACTTAAATAAGAGATCTAACCAGAAGGTTCAACTTAAGAACTCCGGTTTGCAAAAAGAATCAAATCGAACGAAACAACGAAAGTCAAACGGCGAAAGAAAACAACTTCGTTTTACTAATCTGGATCTAGGGTAAATTTTACAGTAGCAAAAACTTGTTTAAGTTGATTAAACGGATAAAGGGTTTCGAGACGAAACTCTAGGCGCTTGAATCGCCTGATTCCGATAAACGAGCGAAAAGTTATACTAAAAAGAAAATTGGATCAGGAATCGCGATCAGACAAATCACGGATTAAATCCGAGAAAAAGAAAAACGACGAACGTTCGCTAGAACAAACGAACGAACGGACGAACGCTCGCTATTTAAATAAACCGGAAAAACCGATCTATTTAAAAAAATGAATCTAAAAAAACCGACGAAAAACTGACGGAAAAACCGAACGGTTTTTCGAAAAAAAAACACCGGCGCGGAAATCGAGGTGGCGGCGGACCTCGGGCGGCGTGCGGCATCTGGCGGCGGCGGCTTGCGGCGGCTTGGGGCTGGCTAGGGTTTCGGCTGGGCCTTCCCCCGGCTATATATAGCCTAACGGGCCGGGAGTCCTAGTCGGACACGGCCCTAGGTCGGTTCGTTTTTTTAATAATTACGCGCAGAAAAAAATAAAAAAAATACTAAACGGACTCCAAAAATCCTGAAATAAATTTTCCCGGGCTTCTAAAATCAAGCCGCACGAGGTGAACATTTATTTGGGGCCTAAATGCAATTTTGAAAAATGCACATTTTTCCTAAATTCAAATAAAATAACGAAAAACTCTGAAATAAAATCTTATTTGATTTTATCATTAAATCCTCAATATTTCTTTATTTGGGGAAAGTCATTTTATTCCCTCTCTCATATTTTTGTAATAGAAATAATTGATGATAAAATAATTAAAATCAAATGATTCTATTCTCAAAATTTGAGAAAACTCAAATATGAAAATAACGAAATCCCCAACTCTCTCCGTGGGTCCTTGAGTTGCGTAAAATTTCTAGGATCAAAACCAAACGTAAATAAAATATGATATGCAATGATAATCTAATGTATAACATTCCAAATTGAAAATTTGGGATGTTACATGAATATTCTTGCCACAATAAAGAGAATTACATGGATGAATATGTTAGGTAGCATTCCACATCAAAAATTCTGTTTTTATCATTTACCTACTCGAGAACGAATAGGAATTAAGCTTTGGGATGCTTGATACGTCTCCAACGTATCTATAATTTTTGATTGTTCCATGCCATTATATTATCAATCTTGGATGTTTAATATGCATTAATATGCTATTTTATATGATTTTCGGGACTAACCTATTAACCTAGAGCCCGGTGCCAGTTTTCTGTTCTTTCCTTGTTTTTGAGTTTTACATAAAAGGAATACCAAACGGAGTCCAATTGACATGCCAATTTTTGATGATTTTTTATGGACCAAAAGAAGCCCCCGGAGTAAAATAGTTGGGCCAAAAGAGTCTCGAGCCATCCACGAGGGTGGAGGGCACGCCCCCTGCCTCGTGGACGACTCGGAGACCCCCCTGACGTGAGACCGACGCCAAAAATTCCTATAAAGATAGAAACTCTCGAAAAGAAATCTAGATCGGGAGTTCCGCCACTGCAAGCCTCTATAGCCACCAAAAACCAATCGGGGCCCTGTTCCGGCACCCTGCCGAAGGGGGGATCCATCACCGGTGGCCATCTTCATCATCCTGGCACTCTCCATGACGAGGAGAAAGTAGTTCATCCTCGGGGCTGAGGACATGTACCAGTAACTATGTGTTTGATCCCTCTCTCTCTCTCTCTCTCTCTCTCTCTCGTGTTCTTGATATGGCACGATCTTGATGTACCGCGAGCTTTGCTATTATAGTTGGATCTTATGATGCTTCTCCCCCTCTATCTTCTTGTAATGGATTGAGTTTTCCCTTTGAAGTTATCTTATCGGATTGAGTCTTTAAGGATTTGAGAACACTTGATGTATGTCTTGCATGTGCTTATCTGTGGTGACAATGGGATATTCACGTGATCCACTTGATGTATGTTTCGGTGATCAACTTGTGAGTTCTATGACCTTGTGAACTTATGCATAGGGGTTGGCACACGTTTTCGTCTAGACTCTCCGGTAGAAACTTTGGGGCACTCTTTGAAGTTCTTTGTGTTGGTTGAATAGATGAATATGAGATTGTGTGATGCATATCGTATAATCATACCCGCGGATACTTGTGGTGACATTGGAGTATCTAGGTGACATTAGGGTTTTGGTTGATTTGTGTCTTAAGGTGTTATTTTACTACGAACTCTAGGGCTATTTGTGACACTTATAGGAATAGCACAATGGATTGATCGAAAAGAATAACTTTGAGGTGGTTTCGTACCCTACAATAATCTCTTCGTTTGTTCTCCGTTATTAGTGACTTTGGAGTGACTCTTTGTTGCATGTTGAGGGATTGTTACATGATCTAATTATGCTATCCTTGTTGAGAAAACTTGCACTAGTGAAAGTATGAACCCTAGGCCTTGTTTCAACGCATTGCAATACCGTTTTCATTCACTTTTATCATTAGTTACCTTGCTGCTTTTATATTTTCAGATTACAAAAACCTATATCTACCATCCATATTGCACTTGTATCACAACCTCTTCGCCGAACTAGTGCACCTATACAATTTACCATTGTATTGGATGTGTTGGGGACACAAGAGACTCTTTGTTATTTGGTTGCAGGGTTGTTTGAGAGAGACCATCTTCATCCTACGCCTCCCACGGATTTATAAACCTTAGGTCATCCGCTTGCGGGAATTTTGCTACTGTCGTACAAACCTCTGCACTTGGAGGCCCAACAACGTCTACAAGAAGAAGGTTGTGTAGTAGACATCATTTGGCGAAGAGATGGTGATACAACTGTAGTAATGATAATAGATATTGATTTTTGTAATAGGGTTCTGAAGGAAATATGCCCTAAAGGCAATAATAAAGTTGTTATTTATATTTCCTTATATCATGATAAATGTTTATTATTCATGCTAGAATTTTATTAACCGGAAACTTAGTACATGTGTGAATGCATAGACAAACAGAGTGTCCCTAGTATGCCTCTACTTGACTAGCTCGTTAATCAAAGATGGTTAAGTTTCCTACCATGGTCATGTGTTGTCATTTGATGAATGGGATCACATCATTAGAGAATGATGTGATGGACTAGACCCATCCGTTAGCTTAGCACTATGATCGTTTAGTTGATTGCTATTGCTTTCTTCATGACTTGTACATGTTCCTATGACTATGAGATTATGCAACTCCCGAATACCGGAGGAACACTTAGTGTGCTATCAAACGTCACAATGTAACTGGGTGATTATAAAGATGCTCTACAGGTGTCTCCGATGGTGTTTGTTGAGTTGGCATAGATCGAGATTAGGATTTGTCACTCCGATTGTCAGAGAGGTATATCTGGGCCCTCTCGATAATGCACATCACTATAAGCCTTGGAAGCAATGTGACTAATGAGTTAGTTGTGGGATGATGCATTACGGAACGAGTAAACATACTTGCCGGTGATGAGATTGAACTAGGTATGATGATACCGACGATCGAATCTCGGGCAAGTAACATACCGATGATAAAGGGAACATCATATGTTGTTGTGCGGTTTGACCGATAAAGATCTTCATAGAATATGTAGGAACCAATATGAGCATCCAGGTTCCGCTATTGGTTATTGACCGGAGATGTGTCTCGGTCACGTCTACAAAGTTCTTGAACCTGTAGGGTCCGCACGCTTAACGTTAGATGACGATATGTATTATGAGTTATGTGATTTGATGTACCGAAGGTTGTTCGGAATCCCAGATGAGATAACGGACATGACTAGGAGTCTCGAAATGGTCGAGACATAAAGATTCATATATTGGAAGGCTACATTCGGACACCGGAATGGTTCGGGTCGTTTCAGAGTACCGGGGGTTACCGGACCCCCCCCCCTCCGGGAAGTTATTGGGACTCATGGGCCTAATGGTGGAAGAGAGGAGGCAGGCCAAGGTGTGGCATGCACCCCCCTAGCCCAAACCGAATTGTACTAGGTCGGCCCCCTTTCCTTCTCTTCTTCCTCTCCTTCCTTCTTCTCCTACTAGGACTAGGAAAGGGGGGAACCTACTATACGGGGGAGGGGGGCACCCCATAGACACACAAGTTGATCTTTAGTCGTGTGGGTGCCCCCTCCACAGTTACACACCTCGGTCATATCGTTGTAGTGCTTAGGCGAAGCCCTGCATCGGTAACTTCATCATCATCATCAACACGCCGTCGTGCTGACGGAACTCACCCTCAACCTCAGCTGGATCAAGAGTAGGGGGACATGTGACGCCCGCAATTTAATCGTACACTAATCATACACGCAAACGTGTACGATCAAGATCAAGGACTCACGGGAAGATATCACAACACAACTCTACAAATAAAATAAGTCATACAAGCATCATATTACAAGCCAGGGGCCTCGAAGGCTCGAATACAAGAGCTCGATCATAAACGAGTCAGCGGAAGCAACAATATCTGAGTACAGACATAAGTTAAACAAGTTTGCCTTAAGAAGGCTAGCACAAACTGGGATACAGATCGAAAGAGGTGCAGGCCTCCTGCTTGGGATCCTCCTAACTACTCCTGGTCGTCGTCAGCGGGCTGCATGTAGTAGTAGGCACCTCCCGAGTAGTAGTCGTCGTCAACGGTGGCGTCTCGCTCCTGGGCTCCAACGTCTGGTCGCAGCAATCGTGTATAGAAAGGGGGAAAAGAGGGAGCAAAGCAACCGTGAGTACTCATCCAAAGTACTCGCAAGCAAGGAGCTACACTACATATGTATGCATTCGTATTAAATGAAATAAGGGTATCATATGTGGACTGAACTGCAGAATACCGGAATAAGAGGGGGATAGCTAATCCTTTCGAAGACTACGCTTCTGGTAACCTCCATCTTGCAGCAGGAGAAGAGAGTAGATGATAAGTTCACCAAGTAGCATCGTGTAGCATAATCCTAACCGATGATCCTCCCCTCGTCGCCCTGTGAGAGAGCGATCACCGATTGTATCTGGCACTTGGAAGGGTGTGTTTTATTAAGTATCCGGTTATAGTTGTCATAAGGTCAAGGTACAACTCCAAGTCGTCCTGTTACCGAAGATCACGGCTATTCGAATAGATTAACTTCCCTGCAGGGGTGCACCACATTTCCCAAGACGCTCAATCCCCTTTGTCCGGACACACTTTTCTGGGTCATGCCCGGCCTCGAAAGATCAACACGTCGCAGCCCTACCTAGGCACAACAGAGAGGTCAGCACGACGGTCAAAATCCTATGGCGCAGGGGTCTGGGCCCATCGCCCATTGCACACCTGCACGTTGCGTACGCGGCCGGTGAGCAGACCTGGCAACCTCCATTACAAAGGAAGTTGCGTTATGCGGTCCAACCCGGCGCGCGCCGCTCAGTCGATGACGTCACGAAGGCTTTGGCTGATACCACGATGTCGAGTGCCCATAACTGTCCCCGCGTAGATGGTTAGTGCGTATAGGCCAGTGGCCAGACTCAGATCAAATACCAAGATCTCGTTAAACGTGTTAAGTATCCACGAACGCCGACCAGGGCCAGGCCCACCTCTCGCCTAGGTGGTCTCAACCTGCCCTGTTGCTCCGCCACAAAGTAACAGCCGGGGGCCGTCGGGAACCCAGGCCCACCTCTACCGGGATGGAGCCACCTGCCCCTTCAGCCCCCATCTCCGAACATTATCATAAGTAATGTAACAGTATCAAGTATATAGCATATGCCCGTGATCACCTCCCGAAGTGATCACGACCCAGTAGTATAGCATGGCAGACGAACAAGAGTGTAGGGCCACTGATGATAATCTAGCATCCCATACTAAGCATTTAGGATTGCAGGTAAGGTATCAACAGTTGTAGCAACAATTACAGGCTATGCATCAGAATAGGATTAACGGAAAGCAGTAACATGCTACTCTACTCTAATGCAAGAAGTAGAGAGAAGAGTAGGCGATTTCTGGTGATCAAAGGTGGGGCTTGCCTGGTTGCTCTGGCAAGAGAGAGGGGTCGTCAACACCGTAGTCGTACTGGGTAGCAGCGGCGTCGGTCTCGGTGTCTAGCGAGGCAAGAGGGGGAAGAAACAATAAATATAATGCAAACAAATGCATGACGATGTATGACATGACAAAGCGTGATGCTAGGTGTGCCCTAACGCGGTATGAGGTGGTACCGGTGAAGGGGGGAAACATCCGGGAAAATATTCCCGGTGTTTCGCATTTTCGGGTAGATGAACCGGAGGGAAAAAGTTGCATGTTTTCTATTCTAGGGATAGGTGGCGGACGAACGAACCGCGTATTCGGATCCGTCTCGTCGTTCTGAGCAACTTTCATGTACAAAGATTTTCGATCCAAGCTACGGATGAATTTCTACAATTTTCCAAAGTTTCGAAATATTTTCTGGAATCCCTGAAAATTGGCTAAGTCCTTAGTTTTAAACATCACTTAGTTGTTTTGCAGAGGCCATAGCTAGCATTCTGTACATCCTTTGAATTAGTGCTTTATATCAAATCTGGGCACTCTGCTCTGATCTACATGATAGTCTCAGGTCCATCTACATTAGTGTCCATTTGCTTGCTCAAATATTTGTTTCAAAAGTGCTATTGGATGTTATTTTCAGAATCTGTTTCTCAGTTCTTCCGGTTAACAGAACATAGATATTTGTCATTTTCATAGTAATTAAACCACGCACTATCTAAAGTAGGTCCAATGGAACAAAATGAAGCTTGTTACATCCACTTTTCGTTTATATAAATTTTACCCATGTTAGGACTTGTCTTATCGCTGTTTAGGGGCTGTTTAGCGGGCTAGTCATTGCAGAAATACGAAAGCTAACTACTGCTACAGTAACATTCAGTTACTGTAGCAGAGCACTCTGCATGTAGTGGGCGCGCACACACTACACACTACACGGACACACTACACAGGGCCGGCCAGAGGCACATAGCCGGCCACACACGCCCATGTATAAGGGCCTAGCGGCCATGGCCAAGAGCGGCAGCAACAACGAATACACAGCGGCAGCAGCAGTAGCTTGCAGCAGTACGCAGCGGCATCAGCAGTAGCGGCGGCACAGCAGCAGCCTAGCGAAGCAAGCAGCAGCAGCAGGGAGCAGCGCCGGGCACGACGTCGCGCGCGCGGACAGCGGCTGCTAGCGACGACGGCAACGGCCGGGGTGACCAGGACGCGGCCAGGCGCCTACATGCGGTCAGGAGAGGCCGAGGGCGCGCGCGGCTGGAGCATGCGGCGCGCGCACAGACATGGACGGGCAGGGGCATGCCCATGGGTGGCTGGGCGCCCACCAGCGTGGCTGCGACCACGGAGCTCTAGTGGCCGTGACGAGCGCGGACGAAACATCTACAATGGCAAAACTAGAAGGGGCGAGGGGGGAAGCGCAGCTCACCGCGGAGCTCGGTGACGCGCTCGGGGAGGCCGGGGACGGCTCGACGGCGACGCAATCGATGGCGAGGTGCCGCAGCCGTGAGTGGAGAAGATGCCTCGATGGCGGCGATCCGGCGCTCCCACTTGATCTACTGCTTGGAATCGACGGAGATGAGGCGGGCGGAGCTCCTAGAAGTCTCCACGAGGCTCGGGGAGGTCCCGGAGCACGGCTACAAGGCGGCGGCGGCGACGGAGCTTTGGTCAACGGCTTGATCTGGAACGAGAGAGTGAGGGAGGGGTTACTCGAGGGCTAGGGTTGGGTGCGGGGTCAAAGGAGGTCGCGGGGTCGACTTGTAGTCGGGGAATGGGTGTGGATGATCGCCACGCACGACCATCGCCGGCGGATGGCTGCCACGCCCCCGCCCCTATCTCCTGTAGCGAGAGGGAGATGACGAGTGGGGGTGGCTGGGCCGCTTTTTGTTTAATGGGCCAAGTTTCCAGTAGTTTAGGTCCTTTTTTCCATTTTCTCTTTCCTGTCTTTTCTTTAATTAGAGCTTGCAAATGAATTATGTTAAATGTGCAAATTAGCACATAAATATTAGGTAATATTTTGGGCTAGTCCAACAAGTTTCAATATTTTTGTCTAGATTACATATTTATTTAAATTATATTATTTCAATAAAAGCTTTATGGGCCATTTTTAAAATAGTCTAGGGGCCTTATAATAGTCTAGGGGCATTATAATACTTTGAAAAATGTAGATTCTTTCATGAAAATTTGTTAGTGAATATTTTCAACCTAACCCACATTTGTAATTTACCATTTAAAAACTTTTATAGTTTGACTTGATTTTAAATTAGAATTTGAACAGGGTTTGAAACAACGTGAGTATACCAACAGTAAATGTGTGTGGTGACGTGGCCTCATTAGTAGAGGGTTACTGTAGCTTAATTATCTGGGCGTCACAGACGTCACCGAGCTGAACGTGTGAAGATCGTGGAGGTGTCGTGCGTTTGGTACTTGATCGGTTGGATCGTGAAGACGTTCGACTACATCATCCGCGTTACTAAATGCTTCCGCTTTCGGTCTACAAGGATACGTAGACACACTCGCCCCTCTCGTTGCTATGCATCTCCTAGATAGATCTTGCGTGATCGTAGGAATTGTTTTGAAATACTGCATTCCCCAACAGTGGCATCTGAGTCAGGTCTATGCGTAGATGTTATATGCATGAGTAGAACAAAAAGAGTTGTGGGCGATAATAGTCATACTGCTTACCTGCATTTCATACTTTAATTTGGCGGTATTGTTGGATGAAGCGGCCCAGACCGACATTACATGACCGCGTTCATGAGACTGGTTCTACCAACGTGCTTCGCACACAGGTGACTAGTGGGTGTCTGTTTCTCCAACTTTAGTTGAATCGAGTGTGACTACGCCCGGTCCTTGTTGAAGGCTAAAACAGCATACTTGACGAAAAATCACTGTGGTTTTGATGCGTAGGTAAGAACGGTTCTTGCTAAGCCCGTAGCAGCCACGTAAAACTTGGAACAACAAAGTAGAGGATGTCTAACTTGTTTTTGCAGGGTATGTTGTGATGTGATATGGTCAAGACATGATTATATAAATTGTTGTATGAGATGATCATGTTTTGTAACAAAGTTATCGGCAACTGGCAGGAGCCATATGGTTGTCGCTTTATTATATGAAATGCAATCGCCATGTAATTGCTTTACTTTATCATTAAGCGGAAGCGATAGTCGTAGAAGCAATAGTTGGCGAGACGACAATGATGCTTCTTTGGAGATCAAGGTGTCAAGCCGGTGACGATGGTGATCATGACGGTGCTTTGGAGATGGAGATCAAAGGCACAAGATGATGCTGGCCATATCATATCACTTGTTTTGATCACATGTGATGTTTATCTTTTATGCATCTTATTTTGCTTAGTATGGCGGTAGCATTATAAGATGATCTCTCACTAAATTTCAAGGTATAAGTGTTCTCCCTGAGTATGCACTGTTGCTACAGTTCGTCGTGCCGAGACACCACGTGATGATCGGGTGTGATATGCTCTACGTTCACATACAACGGGTGCAAGCCAGTTTTGCACAAGCAGAATACTCAGGTTAAACTTGACGAGCCTAGCATATGCAGATATGGCCTCGAAACACTAAGGCCGAAAGGTCAAGCGTGAATCATATAGTAGATATGATCAACATAGTGATGTTCACCATTGAAAACTTCTCCATCTCACGTGATGATCGGACATGGTTTAGTTGATATGGATCATGTGATCATTTAGATGACTAGAGGGATGTCTATCTAAGTGGGAGTTCTTAAGTAATATGATTAACTGAACTTTAATTTATCATAAACTTTGTACGTGATAGTATTTTGCATGTCTATGTTGTTGTAGATAAATGGCCCGTGCTACTGTTCCTTTAAATTTTAATGCGTCCCTAGAGAAAACTAAGTTGAAAGATGATGATAGCAACTACACGGACTGGGTCCGTAACTTGAGGATTATCCTCATTGCTGCACAGAAGAATTACGTCCTAGAAGCACCGCTAGGTGCAAAGCCCGCTGCAGGAGCAACACCAGATGTTATGAACGTCTGGCAGAGCAAAGCTGGTGACTACACGATAGTTCAGTGTGCCATGCTTTATGTCTTAGAATCGGGACTTCAGCGATGTTTTGAACGTCATGGAGCATATGAGATGTTCCAGGAGTTGAAGTTAATATTTCAAGCAAATGTCCGAATTGAGAGATATGAAGTCTCCAATAAGTTCTATAGCTGCAAGATGGAGGAGAATAGTTCTGTCAGTGAACATATATTCAGAATGTCTGGGTACCACAACCACTTGACTCAACTGGGAGTTAATCTTCCTGATGATAGTGTCATTGACAAAGTTCTTCAATCACTGCCACCAAGCTACAAAAGCTTCGTGATGAACTATAATATGCAAGGGATGGATAAGACAATTCCTGAGCTTTTCGTAATGCTAATCGCTGCGGAGGTAGAAATCAAGAAAGAGCATCAAGTGTTGATGGTCAACAAGACCACTAGTTTCAAGAATAAGGGCAAAGGGAAGAAAGGAAACTTCAAAAAGAACGGCAAACATGCAATACTAGGAAAGTGCTTATAGATAGAAGTTTACCAGTAGCGCCTGTTTATGACCCCACGCTACTGGTACTTACCAGTAGCGCTGGGTAGAAAACACGTTACTACTAGTAAATAACAACAACGTTTGTTAGGTTGGGCCGCGCTGCTGTTACATGGGCCGCAGCGCAAAAACAGTAGCCCACTTACCTGTAGCATTTGTTTCGAACGGGCGCTACAGCTGGTGGGCTTAGCAGTAGCACCGGCCTCTACCCAGCGCTACTACTAGATGAAAAGAAAACCGGCCCAAGCGTCCCCCACCCCCTCACTCTCACATTATCGATCCCCTCCGCCCGACGCTGCAGCCGCGGTTAGGGTTCCTCCCCGGCCGCCTCACCCCCATCGACGGCGCCATGCGCCACCACCACGCACGGTCGCCTCTCGCCTCCTCCGACGCTCCAGCCCCGTAAGTCCCCCTCGATCTCCTCCTCCCTGCGTGCGCCACCACTAGCTAGCTAGGCTTCGATCGATTCGCCACGGTGGCTTGCCATGTTTTGGGATTTCGCATGGGGGAAAGGGATTTAGGGATTGCATGGTGGCTCCACGCTTCGATGCGACGTGCTCCAGGCTTGTTTCCTCGCGTGATTGGGAGAGATTAGAGAGAGGGGTTAGGTGAGAGAGAAGTATAGGCTTTTTGTTGGGCTACGGGAGCGCTGCAGGAGAGGTACAGGAGGCGGCGGGAGCTGCTAGACAGCGCGCGGTGGGAGGAGCAGCAGCGAGAGAGCAGGGAGTCGGCGGCGGGCAAGCAGAGGGCCAGGGAGAAGGGGAAGGGGAAGGAGGAGGAGAATGGCGGAGAGGGTGGCAAGTTGGTGCAGGTTCTGTCCATTTTTAGCATGTGACTGGAGAGGCAGTGTGTGTTGATGGTTTAGTGGCGTCCTTGTAGAACACGTAGTCGGTGTCGGTGCCGCCGAGCACGGCCTAGAAGAGCAGCAAGGCCGCCCAGCGAGAGCAGCCTGGGGTTAGGTGAGAGGGGTTAGGTGAGAGTAGAGAGAGGGGTTAGGTGAGGAACTAATCCAGATGCACAAGTTTGGTCAGTCAAACTTGGTCGAATCCAGGAGACAGAAAAGGAAGCGGGTAGAGGCGGGAGGGGGGATTGAGGGCAGCAGAAGGGAGCGAGTGAACTGGCCTGAGCAAGGGGGGATTAAGGGCAACAGAAGGGCGGAGGCTTGGTTTCTTCTTCCTTGGCTGCTGTCCCTGGAGCAGTGGCGGCGGCGGCGGTGCCTAGTGTTCTAGGGTTTATAGAGGGGTTCTCTCTCTCGTCCTGCCTTGGCTTTTGTTTAGTGGCGGCAGCGGCGGTGCCTAGTGTTCTAGGGTTTAGAGATGGTTTCTCTCTCTCGATTGAACTACTTTTGCTTGTCTACTTGCGCAATAATGGCAATATGCCATTTATCGTATTATTAGGCTTTGCTTGGGTTACATGATCTCTATTAGGTTATTGTCTGAACTGAACTACAATTTAGTTGTTATTTTGCTTGCCATGTGAACCTGATGTGTATTCTCTATGATGTGAACCTGATGTGTATATTATTCAAAACCTGATGTGTATTGAAAACTTTATGTTTACTTTTTGGATCGTTAATCCTTTAATCATATTGCTTTAGGGAAATGGCGCCACCACCGCCACCACCACCATGTCGACGATGCAAGTCAAGGTGCGCCAACAGCCTTGCAACTGGCACGCTGTTCGGCATCTACTTCGAGTCTAGTTTTCTTCATGCGGCGGTAATAAATTATATGAAACTAGTAACCACTATTTTGTTTTTAGTGTTATTGGCATTAATGCATCGTGTATATATCATTTTGCTTTTTGTACACAGATTGTCCCATGTAATGTGTGGTCAGAATTCAACAAGCTGACCGGAGACTCTGTGACCTTTGAGGCTCCTAGGGGCCCCTACACTATGGAGGTCGAGAAAGGACAAAATATGACACGGGTGGGAGGAGATGGACGGGTCCGTTTCATCGCCCACATGCGTATCACCGGTGGTGAGTTGATCAGCTTCTCCTTCAGAGCAGAAAGACCCAAGTTGGCCGTGATTTATGTCAACAAAGCAGAAGATGATGAGGATGATGACGACCCACTTGGTGAAGCCATCGTTGCTCAAAGAATGAGGTTGAGCGAGGAGGAGGTGTGCAACCTATGGGACATCATTCCGCCACGTGCTGATTTCGTCGGGGTGCCATTCGTGACCCGCCTGACAAGTACCATGGTTGATCGACATATCATGGTATGTTGCATTTACTGTAGTAATTTGATGATATGCTTTATTGTTATACTTAGTGTAGAGTCCGATGATATATATGCTTAGTGAATCTTATATGCTTTATTGTTATACTTAGTGTAGAGTCCGATGATATATGTGCTTAGTGAATCTTATATGCTTAGTAAATCTGATGATCTATATGCTTAGTGAATCCGATGATTTATATGCTTTATTGTTATACTTAGTGTAGAGTCTGATGATATATATGCTTAGTGAATCTTATATGCTTAGTAAATCTGATGATCTATATGCTTAGTGAATCCGATGATATATATGCTTTATTGTTATACTTAGTGTAGAGTGTGATGATATATATGCTTTATCGTTATACTTAGTGTAGAGTCCGATGATATATATGCTTAGTGAATCTTATATGCTCAGTGAATCCGATGATATATATGCTTTATTGTTATACTTAGTGTAGAGTCCGATGATATATATGCTTAGTGAATCTTATATGCTTAGTGAATCCGATGATCTATATGCTTAGTGAATCTGATGATATATATGCTTCGTGTAGAATCCAAAGAACTGTTAATAGTGTATAATTCATATATACTTATTAGTAGAATTCATGCTTAGCAGAAAATGTAGTATTGTCTTTTGACAGTGTAGAATGTGTGAGGCTACTTATTAATTGATATGTTTTTCTTATTCAGAAATTGCCAAAGAGCATATCTGAGAGTTGTGGTATCAAGCCTGATGAAGAAGGCTCTGCTGGAATACGCCTTACCGCGAGGGGCTCCGTCACCACTTGTGCATACGGCATGGACACGGACGGTCGCACACTCTTCAACTCGGTTGGGTGGAAGAGCTTCCTCGTCGGCAAGAATCTTTGTTGGACAGGCAATCCTAATTACTATCAGGAACACCCATCGCCCAGGCTTGAGGATGATGGTCGTCATCGATATCATCTAGAACTACATATGCATGTGTGTGGCTGCTGAACCATACATATGCTAGTATGACTACCTAGTAGACTTATCAACTATGATCTATCCATGCATTGTTGACTACTATATATGAGTTTGTGAGATTGTGTGGTTATATTAAATGTGGTATTGTCGCTAATGCTTGTGAGATGGTTCTGTGAACTTAGTTTATTTGCACTGGACTTGTCTTGATTTCCATGAATATTGCATCTGACTCCTTTTTTATTTTTTATTTCTATTTACCTAGTTGTAGCGTGGGGAGAAAATAGGGCGTTACTACTACGTGATAATAGTAGTAGCGTTGGTAGAGAAAGAGGCGCTACTACTAAGTATCTTAGCTGCAATGCTTGTTTAGAAATGCGCTACTGTTAAGTAATAGTTGTAGCGCCCTAGCAGTAGCGCGGGTGCCCGCACTACTGCTATGTAAAAAATCAGCGCCACTTGTAAGGTTTTTCTCTAGTAGTGAAGTTGCTGCTCAAGTGAAGAAGCCCAAGTCTGGACCTAAGCCTGAGACTGAGTGCTTCTACTGCAAAGGGACTGGTCACTGGAAGCGGAACTGCCCCAAGTATTTGGTGGATAAGAAGGATGGCAAAGTGAAAGGTATATTTGATATACATGTTATTGATGTGTACCTTACTAATGCTCGCAGTAGCGCCTGGGCACTTGATACTGGTTCTCTTGCTCATATTTGCAACTCAAAATAGAGGCTACGGATTAAGCGAAGATTGGCTAAGGACGAGGTGATGATGCGCGTGGGAAATGGTTCCAAAGTCGATGTGATCGCGGTCGACACGCTACCTCTACATCTACCTTCAGGATTAGTATTAGACCTGAATAATTGTTATTTGGTGCTAGCGTTAAGCATGGACATTATATCTGGATCTTGTTTGATGCGAGACGGTTATTCATTTAAATCAGAGAATAATGGTTGTTCTATTTATATGAGTAATATCTTTTATGGTCATGCACCCTTGATGAGTGGTCTATTTTTATTGAATCTCGATAGTAGTGATACACATATTCTTAGTATTGAAGCCAAAAGATATAAGTTTAATAATGATAGTGCAACTTATTTGTGGTACTGCCGTTTATGTCATATTGGTGTAAAGCGCATGAAGAAACTCCACGCTGATGGGATTTTGGAATCACTTGATGCTTGCGAACCATGACCCGTGGGCAAGATGACTAAGACTCCGTTCTCCGGAACAATGGAACGAGCAACAGACTTATTGGAAATAATACATACTGATGTATGCGGTCCGATGAGTGTTGATGCTTGTGGCAGGTATCGTTATTTTCCGACCTTCACATATGATTTGAGCAGATAAGGGTATGTCTACTTGATGAAACATAAGTCTGAAACATTTGAAAAGTTCAAAGAATTTCAGAGTGAAGTGGAAAATCATCGTAACAAGAAAATTATGTTTCTACAATCTGATCGTGGAGGTGAACATTTGAGTTATGAGTTTGGTCTTCATTTGAAACAATGTAGAATAGTTTCGCAACTCATGCCACCTGGAACACCACAGCGTAACAGTGTGTCCGAATGTCATAACCGCACTTTATTAGATATGGTGCGATCTATGGTGTCTCTTACTGATTTACCGCTATCATTTTGGGGTTATACTTTAGACACGGCTGCAGTCACATTAAATAGGGCACCATCGAAATACATTGAGACGACACCATATGAACTGTGGTTTGGCAAGAAACCCAAATTGTCATTTCTTAAAGTTTGGGGCTGCGATGCTTATGTGAAAAAACTTCAACCTGATAAGCTCGAACCCAAATCGAATGTGTCTTCATAGGATACACAAAGGAGACTGTTGGGTACACCTTCTATCACAGATCTGAAGGCAAGATATTTGTTTCTAAGAATGGATCCTTTCTAGAGAAGGAGTTTCTCTCAAAAGAAGTGAGTGGGAGGAAAGTAGAACTTGATGAGGTAACTGTACCTTCTCCCTTATTGGAAAGTAGTTCATCACAAAAATCAGTTCCAGTGATTCCTACACCAATTAGTGAGGAAGCTAATGATGATGATCATGAAACTTCTGATCAAGTTACTACCAAACCTCGTAGGTCAACCAGAGCAAGATCCGCACCAGAGTGGTACGGTAATCCTGTTCTGGAGGTCATGTTACTTGACCATGACGAACCTACGAACTATGAGGAAGCGATGATGAGCCCAGATTCCACAAAAATGGCTTCAGGCCATGAAATCTGAGATGGGATCCATGTATGAGAACAAAGTGTGGACTTTGGTTGACTTGCCCGTTGATCGGCAAGCCATGGAGAACAAATGAATCTTCAAGAAGAAGACTGACGCTGACGGTAATGTTACTGTCTACAAAGCTCGACTTGTTGCAAAAGGTTTTCGACAAGTTCAAGGAGTTGACTACGATGAGACCTTATCACCCGTAGTGATGCTTAAGTCCGTCTGAATCATGTTAGCAATTGCCGCATTTTATGATTATGAAATTTGGCAAATGGATGTCAAGACTGCATTCCTTAATGGATATTTAAAGAAGAGTTGTATATGATGCAATCAAAAGGTTTTGTCGATCCAAAAGGTGCTAACAAAGTGTGCAAGCTCTAGCGATCCATTGATGGACTGGTGCAAGCCTCTCGGAGTTGGAATGTATACTTTGATAGTGTGATCAAAGCATATGGTTTTATACAGACTTTTGGAGAAGCCTCTATTTACAAGAAAGTGAGTGGGAGCTCCGTAGCATTTCTAATAGTATATGTGGATGACATGTTGTTGATCGTAAATGATACTGAATTTCTGAATAGCATAAAAGTATACTTGAATAAGAATTTTTCAATGAAAGACCTCGGTGAAGCTGCTTATATATTCAGCATCAAGATCTATAGAGATAGATCAAGATGCTTAATTGGACTTTCACAAAGCACATACCTTGATAAAGTTTTGAAGAAGTTCAAAATGGATCAAGCAAAGAAAGGGTTCTTGCCTGTGTTACAAGGTGTGAAGTTGAGTCAGACTCAATGCCCGACCACTACAGAAGATAGAGAGAAAATGAAAGTCATTCCCTATGCCTCGGCCATAGGTTCTATCATGTATGCAATGATGTGTACCAGACCTGATATGTGCCTTGCTATTAGTTTAGCAGGGAGGTACCAAAGTAATCCAGGAGTGGATCACTTGACAGCGGTCAAGAACATCCTGAAATACCTGAAAAGGACTAAGGATATGTTTCTCGTTTATGGAGGTGACAAAGAGCTCATCGTAAACGGTTACGTCGATGCAAGCTTTGACACTGATCCGGATGACTATAAGTCACAAACTGGATACGTATTTTTATTGAATGGTGGAGCTGTTAGTTGGTGTAGTTCTAAGCAGAGCGTCGTGGTGGGATCTACGTGTGAAGCGGAATACATAGCAGCTTTGGAAGCAGCAAATGAAGGAGTCTGGATGAAGGAGTTCATATCCGATCTAGGTGTAATACCTAGTGCATCGGGTCCAATGAAAATCTTTTGTGACAATACTGGTGCAATTGCCTTGGCAAAGGAATCCAGAATTCACAAGAGAACCAAGCACATCAAGAGACGCTTCAATTCCATCCGCGATCAAGTCAAGGAGGGAAACATACGGATTTGCAAGATATATACGGATCTGAATGTTGCAGACCCGTTGACTAAGCCTCTCTCACGAGCAAAACATGATCAACACCAAGACTCCATGGCTGTTAGAATCATTACTGTGTAATGTAGATTATTGACTCTAGTGCAAGTGGGAGACTGAAGGAAATATGCCCTAGAGGCAATAATAAAGTTGTTATTTATATTTCCTTATATCATGATAAATGTTTATTATTCATGCTAGAATTGTATTAACTGGAAACTTAGTACATGTGTGAATACATAGACAAACAGAATGTCCCTAGTATGCCTCTACTTGAATAGCTCGTTAATCAAAGATGGTTAAGTTTCCTAGCTATGGACATGTGTTGTCATTTGATGAACGGGATCACATCATTAAAGAATGATGTGATGGACTAGACCCATCCTTTAGCTTAGCACTATGATCGTTTAGTTTATTGCTATTGCTTTCTTCATGACTTATACATGTTCCTATGACTATGAGATTATGCAACTCCCGAATACCGGAGGAACACTTAGTGTGCTATCAAACGTCACAACGTGACTGGGTGATTATAAAGATGCTCTACAAGTGTAACACCCCGGATGTAACTTTCCATATTTGTATCCAACTCTTGCCGTCTCCGGCGCTAAGTTATATTTATTTCTCGGGTTCGGGTCTTTGTCTCCGTGTGTTGTTTTCTTTTCCGTGCATCTCTTATCATGTCATCTCGTGCATTGCATTTGCATACATGTTCATCTCATGCATTCGAGCATTTTCCCCGTTGTCCGTTTTGCATTCCGGCGCTTCGTTCTCCTCCGGTGGCCATTTCTAGCTTTCTTTTGTGTGTGGGGATTAAACATTTCCGGATTGGACCGAGACTTGCCATGCGGCCTTGGTTTACTACCGGTAGACCGCCTGTCAAGTTTCGTATCATTTGGACTTCGTTTGATACTCCAACGGTTAACCGAGGGACCGAAAAGGCCTCGTGTGTGTTGCAGCCCAACACCCCTCAAATTTGGCCCAAAGCCCACCAAACTCTGCTCAATGTCCTAGAGCGTTCGATCACGATCGCGTGGGCGAAAACCGCACCTCATTTGGACTCTCCTAGCTCCACTTATGCCTATTTAAACCCCCCCCCCGTTTTCCGGATCTTCCCCTACCTCCGAACCCTAAAAAAATCCCCGCGCCGAGCCGGACACGTCCGACCCGGCCGGACAGATCGCGCCGCCGCCCCCGCACCAGTGGTTGGCCGCCACGTGGCGTCCCAGATCCACCGCCGCCGCCGGCCCGTTGGCCCGAGGCGGGCCCTCCCCGCGCCTCGCCGGGCCAGAGAGCTCGCGCCCGCGCGCCGCTCGTCTTCTCCGGCCCCGGGCGCCGGAGCTCGCCGCCGCCATCGCCCCGCCTCTCCGGCGCCGCCCCGCCGCCGCCTCTCCTCGCCCCGCACCGCCGGCCCCGCCGCCTCCTCGCCGCGCCGCCGCGGGACGCCGCCCCCGCCGGCGCCGCCGACCGCCGCCGCCGCCCCGCCCTCCGTTCCCCTCGTCGCCGGCCGCTGCCTCCTTCCCCGTCGTCGCCGGTGAACAGTACCGCCGCCGCCTCGGTATCCGTGCCCGATCCAGATCTGGATCTGGGATATTTCGGTTGACTTTCTCCTCCCGAAACCCTAATTTTCGAGCAATCTTTAACTACTTGTATCTCCGCAACCGTAGCTCCGTTTTGGGCGTATGATATATCAAAATCTTTGTCTCGACATGTACATCATTTCATTCCATTGCATAATTTGCATTTGAGGTCATCTTGTTGCCCAAAATGCTGTTAGAAGGAGGCTTCGTGAGTTAAATTGCAGATCCGTTAGTTCATCATGCACTTTTGTCATTTTTGCCATGTTTAATTCATGCGTGATATGCCTGTGCCCCTTTGGGATGAATTGTTAAGCATTTTGTCTTCTTTCCAGAGGTGCCACCCATGCATTTTTAGGATGTGTGTGTTGTCTTGTGCAAGCTTGCGAAGAGAGGTACCTGAGATTGCTGATTTCAAGGACTTAGTGATTTTCACTAAGTCTGGGATATTTTAGTTCGTGATGCTATATGTCCAGCTTGTTTCCTAGTGATCCGTGCCTCTTTTGAGGATGATCAGTAAGGGAGTTTTGATATTTATGTTATGCTCTATCCATCCATGTATTTGTTTGCATATGTGGAGTGCTCTAGGTTGACTCAATCAAGCTCAACTTTTGCTTCGTTGTTAATCTGGGCAGATCGTCAACTTGTTTGCGATTTTGCCGATGCCACCGTTAGTGTTCCATGCATGCTATGCCTTTGTTCTTCCCATGTGTAGCTAGAATATTGTGTATTCTTTCTGGATATATGCTTGCCTTGCCATGACTTGCACCGTAGTGAGTGCATCGAGCTTGTTTACATGCCTTCGTGAGTTATAATTTCAGCATGTCTCAGTTTTCACTAAGTCTGAAAACTGATTGTGTTCGAGCTATGTTCGTGAGCTCGGTAGGGTATTTTGTGAACCCTTTTGGCCCCAGGTCACTTTGGGTGTTTTGTTAAGCTTGTTGAGTAGCTCCATGCCATGTTCTTACTTGTCATGTTCAGGTTTTGTATCATGTTGTTTTGCTGCTCCGAAGAGAGCATCGTGATCTGAAATTTCAGGCTAGTGTTAATTTCACTAAGTCTGGAATCTGTTTTGCTTATTCATTTTTGCCATGCTTGTTTGAACCTCTTAATGGATGAATTTGACTATGGCTCAGTGCTAGTGTTTTGTTAAGCATCTTGTGTACATCACTGACATGTATTTTGTTTTCATGTTTGGTGGCTGTAGCATGTTCATTTCGTTGCGTTTAGATGCCTACTTGCTGTAAAACGCAGACCGGTGTCATATCTTAAAACGCTTGCCATTTCCAAACCGTAACTCCGATTCCAATGATCTTTATATCGTTTTCAAGCGATTTCATCCCCTCTATCCAGTGGCACCCTTGGAATTCCAAGTTGAGGCCAGGTTCATGCATTTCCTGTCATATCTTGCATTTTGCATCCCGCATCGCATCCCGCATAGCATATCATCATTTCATCATATTGCTTGGTCTTGCACGTGGTTGATTGTATCCTTGTTGCTCGTTTGTCTTGTTGGGTAGAGCCGGGAGACGAGTTCGCTACCGAGGAGCCCGTTGAGTTTGCTTGTGAGGATCCAGTCAGCTTTGACAACTGTGCAGGCAAGATGATCATACCCTCGAAATCACTACTATCTTTGCTATGCTAGTTTGCTCGCTCTTGCTATGCCAATGCTACGATGCCTACCTTTTGCTTGTCAGCCTCCCAATTGCATGATTGAACCTCTAACCTACCATTGTCCTAGCAAACCGTTGATTGGCTATGTTACCGCTTTGCTCAGCCCCCTCTTATAGCGTTGCTAGTTGCAGGTGAAGATTGGAGCCGTTCCTATTGGAACATCTTTTATTTGCTTGTTGGGATATCACTATATTGCTATGTTATCTTAATGCATCTATATACTTGGTAAAGGGTGGAAGGCTCGGCCTCTCGCCTAGTGTTTTGTTCCACTCTTGCCGCCCTAGTTTCCGTCATATCGGTGTTATGTTCCCGGATTATGCGTTCCTTACGCGGTTGGGTTATTATGGGAACCCCTTGATATTTCGCCTTGATTGAAGCTTTTCCAGCAATGCCCAACCTTGGTTTTACCATTTGCCACCTAGCCTTTTCTTTCCCTTGGGTTCTGCAGACTCAAAGGTCATCGTATTTTAGCCCCCCACGGGCCAGTGCTCCCTCTGAGTGTTGGTCCGAACTGAGCTGCCTGCGGGGCCACCTCGGGGAAACTTGAGGGTTGATTTTACTCGTAGCTAGTCTCATCTGAGTGTGCCCTGAGAAAGAGATATGTGCAGCTCCTATCGGGATTTGTCGGCACATTCGGGCGGTGTTGCTGGTCTTGTTTTAACCTGTCGAATTGTCTTGTTGTACCGGGTTACCGAGTCTGATCGGTGTGTCTCGGGTGGAGGTCTTATCCTTCGTTGACCGTGAGAGCTTGTCATGGGCTAAGTTGGGACTCCCCTGCAGGGATTGAACTTTCGAAAGCCGTGCCCGCGGTTATGGGCAGATGGGAATTTGTTAATGTCCGGTTGTAGATAACTTAAACCTTAATTAATTAAAATGAATCAACTGAGTGTGTTGCCGTGATGGCCTCTTCTCGGCGGAGTCCGGGAAGTGGACACGGTGTTGGAGTAATGCTTGCGCAGGTTGTTCCCTCTAGTTTCTCGCTCGTGCTTGCCTCCTCTTCTCGCTCTCCTTTGCGAATAAGTTAGCCACCACATATGCTAGTCGCTTGCTGCAGCTCCACATACACTTGCCTTATCCTTCCTATAAGCTTAAATAGTTTTGATCGCGAGGGTGCGAGATTGCTGAGTCCCTGTGGCTCACAGATTATATAATTCCAGGTGCAGGTCCAGGTGATTCCGCTCTAGGTGACGAGTACGAGCTCAAGTGGGAGTTCGACGAGGACTCTCAGCGTTATTATGTTTCCTTTCCCGATGATCAGTAGTGGTGCCTAGTTGGGGTTATCGATTCAGGGCCTTGTCGCATGTTGGGGGTCTTTTCTACTTTGGCACCGTAGTCGGGCCATGAGTGATTTGAATGATGGATGTTATTTATGTACTTTGATGTGACGTGGCGAGTGTAAGCCAACTATGTATCTCCCCTTTATTATGTATTACATGGGATGTTTGTGATGATTTCCTAACTTGCGACATTGCTTTCAATGCGGTTATGTCTCTAAGTCGTGCCTCGACACGTGGGAGCTATAGCCGCATCGAGGGCGTTACAACAAGTGTCTCCAATGGTGTTTGTTGAGTTGGCATAGATCGTGATTAGGATTTGTCACTCCAATTGTCGGAGAGGTATCTCTGGGCCCTCTCGGTAATGCACATCAATATAAGCCTTGCAAGCAATGTGACTAATGAGTTAGTTGCGGGATGATGCATTACGGAACGAGTAAAGAGACTTGCCGGTGACGAGATTGAACTAGGTATGATGATACCGACGATCGAATCTCGGGCAAGTAACATACTGATGACAAAGGGAACAACGTATGTTATTGTGCGGTTTGACCGATAAAGTGAAGGAAATATTCCCTGGAGGCAATAATAAAGTTATTATTTATTTCCTTATATCATGATAAATGTTTATTATTCATGCTAGAATTGTATTAACCGGAAACATAATACATGTGTGAATACATAGACAAACTTAGTGTCACTAGTACGCCTCTACTTGACTAGCTCGTTAATCAAAGATGGTTATGCTTCCTAACCATGAACAAGGTGTTGTTATTTGATTAACAAGGTCACATCATTAGTTGAATGATCTGATTGACATGACCCATTTCATTAGCTTAGCACCCGATCGTTTAGTATGTTGCTATTGCTTTCTTCATGACTTATACATGTTCCTATGACTATGAGATTATGCAACTCCCGTTTACCGGAGGAACACTTTGTGTGCTACCAAACGTCACAACGTAACTGGGTGATTATAAAGGAGCTCTACAGGTGTCTCCAAAGGTAGATGTCGGGTTGGCGTATTTCGAGATTAGGATTTGTCACTCCGATTGTCGGAGAGGTATCTCTGGGCCCTCTCGGTAATGCACATCACATAAGCCTTGCAAGCATTGCAGCCAATGAGTTAGTTGCAAGATGATGTATTACGGAACGAGTAAAGAGACTTGCCGGTAACGAGATTGAACTAGGTATTGGATACCGACGATCGAATCTCGGGCAAGTAACATACCGATGACAAAGGGAATAACGTATGTTGTTATGCGGTCTGACCAATAAAGATCTTCGTAGAATATGTAGGAGCCAATATGGGCATCCAGGTCCCGCTATTGGTTATTGACCGGAGATGTGTCTCAGTCATGTCTGCATTATTCTCGAACCGTAGGGTCCGCACGCTTAACGTTACGATGACAGTTATTATGAGTTTATGCATTTTGATGTACCGAAATTAGTTCGGAGTCCCGGATGTGATCACGGACATGACGAGGAGTCTCGAAATGGTCGAGACATAAAGATTGATATATTGGAAGCCTATGTTTGGATATCGGAAGTGTTCCGGGTGAAATCGGTATTTTACCGGAGTACCGGGAGGTTACCGGAACCCCCCGGGAGCTGTATGGGCCTTAATGGGCTTTAGTGGAAAGGAGAAAGGGGCAGCCCTAGATGGGCCGCGCGCCTCCCCCCTCCCCTAGTCCTATTAGGACAAGGAGAGGTGGCCGACCCCCCTCTCTCTCTTTCCCCCTCAGCGAATCCTACTCCAACTAGGATTGGGGGGAGGAATCCTACTCCCAGAGGGAGTAGGACTCCCTTGGCGCGCCGTCCTTGGCCGGCCAGCCCCCTCCCATTGGCTCCTTTATATACGGAGGCAGGGGACACCCCTAGACACACAAGTTGATCATTGAGATCGTTCCTTAGCCGTGTGCGGTGCCCCCTGCCACCATATTCCACCTCGATTATATTGTAGCAGTGCTTAGGCGAAGCCCTGTGACGGTAGAACATCAAGATCGTCACCACGCCGTCGTGCTGACGGAACTCCTCCCCGACGCTTTGCTGGATCGGAGCCCGGGGATCGTCATCGAGCTGTACGTGTGCTAAGAACTCGGAGGTGCCGGAGTAACGGTGCTTGGATCGGTCGGATCGGGAAGACGTACGACTACTTCCTCTACATTGCGTCAATGCTTCCGCAGTCGGTCTGCGTGGGTACGTAGACAACACTCTCCCCTCTCGTTGCTATGCATCACCATGATCTTGCGTGTGCGTAGGAAATTTTTTGAAATTACTGCGTTCCCCAACATAAAGATCTTCGTAGAATATGTAGGAACCAATATGAGCATCCAGGTTTCATCATTGGTTATTGACCGGAGATGTGTCTCGGTCATGTCTACATAGTTCCCAAACCCGTAGGATCCGCACGCTTAACGTTCGATGACGATATGTATTATGAGTTATGTGATTTAATGTACCGAAGGTTGTTCGGAGTCCCAGATGAGATCACGGACATGACGAGGAGTCTCTAAATGGTCGATACATAAATATTCATATACTGGAAGGCTACATTCGGACACCGGAATGATTCGGGTCTTTTCGGATAAGTTTCGGAGTATCGGGGGTTACCGGAACCCTCCTGAGAAGTTATTGGGCCTAATGGTGGAAGAGAGGAGGAAGGCCAAGGTGTGGCTCGCGTGCCCCCTAGCCCAAACCGAATTGGACTAGGGCTAGGGGCCCGACCCCCTTTCCTTCTCTTCTTCCTCTCCTTCCTTCTTCTCCTACTAGGACTAGGAAAGGGGGGAACCTACTCCTACTAGGAGTAGGATTCCCCCCTTGGGCGCGCCCCTTGTGGCCGGCCCTTCTCCTCCTCCCCTCCTTTATATACGGGGGAGGGGGGCACCCCATAGACACACAAGTTGATCTTTAGTCGCGTGCGGTGCCCCCCTCCACAGTTACACACCTCGGTCATATCGTTATAGTGCTTAGGAGAAGCCCCGCGTCAGTAACTTCATCATCACCATCAACACGCCGTCGTGCTGACGGAACTCACCCTCGGCCTCAGCTGGATAAAGAGTACGAGGGACTTCACCGAGTTGAACGTGTGCAGATAGCGGAGGTGTCGTGCGTTCGGTACTTGATCGGTTGGATCGCGAAGACGTTCGACTACATCATCCGCGTTACTAAACGCTTCCATTTTCGGTCTACAAGGGTACGTAGATACACTTTCTCCTCTCGTTGCTATGCATCTCCTAGATAGATCTTGCGTGATCGTAGGAATTTTTTTGAAATACTGCGTCCCCAACAGGTTCATACTAAAATAACACCATATGATACACATCAACCAACTCTAATGTCACCTAGATACTCCAATGTCACCGCGAGTATCCATGAGTTGATTATATGATATGCATCAAACAATTTCAGATTCATAATACCCAATCAAACACAAATAACCTCAAAGAGTGCCCCAAGATTTCTATCGGAGAAACAGAGATGAGAACGTGCATCAACCCCTATGCATAGATTTCCCCCATGTCATCTCGGAAATCCACGAGTTGAGTGTCAAAACACATATCAAGTGAATCAATATGATACCCCATTGTCACCACGGGTATTCATAGCAAGACATATATCAAGTGTTCTCAAATCCATAAAAGTATTCAATCCAAAAAACAAAATCTCAAAGAGAAAACTCAATTTATCACAACAAGATAGGGAGGGGAAAACACCATATATCCAACTATATTAACAAAGCCTGCGATACATCAAGATCATGCCAACTCAAGAACACGAGAGAGAGATAGAGAGAGAGATTAAACACATAGCTACTGATATAAACCCTCAGTTCCGAGGGTGGACTACTCCCTCCTCATCATGGTGGCTACCGGGATGATGAAGATGACCATCGATGATGATTTTCCCCTCCGGCAGAGTGCCGGAACGGAGTCTAGATTGGTTTTTTGTGGCTACAGAGGCTTGCAGTGGCGGAACTTCTGATCTTGGGTTATTTCTGGAGGTTTATGTATTTATATGATTTTTTTATGTTGGTTTCACGCAAAGATGGGCCTCGAGATGAGCACAACCCACCTGGGCGCGCCTAGGTGTCTTGTGCTCATCTCCTTCACCTTATGGTCCTCCCAACGAAGCTTCTAGTGCCTCTTTGGTTCAAAAAAAATGTTAAAAAGTTTTGTTGCATTTTGAGAATTTTTATTTCTGAACAAAAAACAACACCATGGTAGTTCTACTGAAAACATCGTCAGTCCGGATTAGTTTCATGCAAATCATGTCAAAACCATATAAAATTGTCGTAAACATGGCATGAATACTTTATAAAATATAGATACGTTGGAAACGTATCAGCTATTTGAGGGCCTTCAATGGAGCTTGGGTCGATGCGGGCTTCCGATGGATCCGAGGAAGCCCCACTTCAGCGCCTTAAGCGCTACTTAGCGAGCTGGTGCTCATGCGTATGCCTGTCGGCCACCACCCATTAGGTTTGACGTATGCTGTCTCAATTGTCTTGCCATGTTTACTCGTTTCCATGAAAAAAACATGATCCAGATTTTATTGATTAAAACATGTAAAAATCATAAATTCCAAAAAAGTTCAAGAATTTCAAAAAATAATATATAATATATTAAAATATCATGACTATGAAAAATGTTTTGAATTAAAAAAAAGTTCATGGATTCAAAAAATGTTTGCGAACTTGAAAATAAGTGTTCACATATTTTGAGAAGTTCACAAATTTTAAAAACCTTGTGAATTTAAAAACTTCACGAGTTCAAAAAATATGAATTCAATAAAAGTTCATGAACTTTCAAAGGAGTTCGTGAATTTGCAAAAAATAATGAATTTTAGAAAGTTAACAATTTTAATAAATGTTCATGAAATCAATTTTTTTTGTGGAAGTGAAAATGTTTGCGAATTAAAAAATGGAAAACAAAAAACATCCTGAAAGGAAACCAACGAAATGACTAAACGGTGACTTCGTAAATTTCAAAATGATATGTCGGCTTAGTCTTTTGGAGGTGCTCATAGGGATAGTGTGTGCGTGTATGCATTCATAGAGTGAGTGTATGCGCGTGTATATGAGCGCTTGCATCTATATTATGTTAAAAAAAGACTAAATGGGTAGATAAAAAAGACAAGAAAAAGAAAACAAAAACCGGGCGAACGAAAAATCTAGATTGTTTCCAAAACCAGAAATATCAAACACTGTTTGCCCGTTACGTAGGCCGGCCAAGTCGTCAAATGAGCGCAGGTAGCACGACATGCGAGACCTCCTAATCGGCGCTTACTGCGCCGGTTAGGGGTTTCATCGCACACGCGCCCACAGATATCGTTCAACCCATCACGCGGCAATGCGATCGCTCGTCGGGGCGCACCAGGTTCGCTAGGTTTGGCTAAAAAAAAAAGGTTCGCTAGGTCAACGGTTGGCCACTTGACCGGTCAACTATTGACTTTTGAAAAAAAAAGACCCCCCCCCCCCAAAAAATTCAGAAAAGTCCGTGAATTCAAAAAAAATCACACATTTGTTTATTTCTGCAAATTAAAAAACAGCATTAAAAACACATATATTTAAGAAATAAATCAATCATTTGAAAAAAGTTTACCGATTTTGAAAAAAGTGGATTTGAGCGAAGTTCATCAATTTTTAAAAAACACAAATTTTTATATAAAATCCCGGATTTGGAAAAGGTTGAATGAGTTTGAAACAAAAGTTCATGAATTTGGAAAAAGTTTCAGATTTTGGAACTTTTCATAATTTTAGATTTTTATATGAATTTGAATATATTCATGCATTTGAAAAAAACATTATGGGTTTTTAATTAACATCTTTTAAAAAATGGTTCATAAATTTGAAAAAAGTTCATGAATTTGAAGAAACTTAAACTTGCGCATGTAAAAAAGAAAAATTGGAAAATAAAAGAACGAAAAAGGAAAATTAATAATGAAAACAAAAACAAAAACAAAAACAAAAACACAAAGAAAAATAAAAAGAAAAATAAAAGGAAAACAAAGATATTAATAAAAATAAAAACATAATAAAACCGAATAAAAACCCGTCCAGAGAAAAAAGGCCGGAAGCTTCCCAATACCTGCCTGGGAAGCTTCACAAAACCGGGAGAGCTTCCCGCGGAAAAACTGCCTAAGGTGCCAACGCAATCGAAGGGTATGCGCCGATTTGCAAAAACAACTAAAACTAGTGCATAAGGCGCCAGATAAGAGTCGAACACAACTACACCGAGATGAAAAGAAGGGACATGTGGTTAGCAAACTCGAAATTCATAAAGCTCTTTTTTCCGAGACAAATCAGCCAAAGCTCTTGGGTTAATTAATAGCACTAGCTTATGTGATCCTGATCAAGCAGCTCTCCGGGGTTGTGAGAGCCGGTCGGTTGGAGATGCTCATCGCTGCCCCGCACGGTCACGCCCACCGCCATCGGTCACCACGACCGACGCTATTCTGTAGGCATTGTTTGCCTTGTGTGATATTGACATCACAATAGTTACTACTCCTTTTGTATTAAAATACAAGACGTTTTCTGACATTGTCGTCTTGTTGCCTTATATTTTGATTTTTTTTGGAAAAGGAGGATAAATCCCGGCCGCTGCATCTTTTTTTTTTGCGGGTAGTAAGGATAGTTTATCCTTTTATTGTCTTAGATCTTTCTGACATTGGCGTCGACATGATCTTATCCTTTTAGACTTTTTCATCTTAGTTTTTCTATTATTTGTGAAATAGTTCTTGCAGTTTACCAGAAAACCGCTGCCACGTGACAGGTTTACCCATTCTCTCTGGTTTTGGACGAAACTTGTTCGGTTGTGAAACATGAGGGACAAAAATGTTGTCAGAAATAAGGCGAGGGACAAAAAATCTATTTCTTGTAAACTTGAGGGACGGAAAATATTTTTTTCTAAAACTTAAGACATTTTCTGACACAGTCGTAGTGTCAAAAAACGTCTTATATTTTGCAGTTTTGCTAAAGCACATCTAGATTTGCCATAAGTACTGCACATCTAAATCATATATCATTGATCTTACATGAAGATACATGTGAGTATTTTCTTTATTTCTTTTCCTTTTCTCTATATGCTTGATTGAATTACTTAGATGTGCAATAAAAATAAAGGTCAATATATAGAATGGCTGACTTGTACGCAAAGTCATGCCAATATTATTGAAGAAAACCCAGGATGGTATTTAATTTTCTAACTGCAATCAAATAGATGCCCAAGCAGATCAAACACTTCCCCGTCGATCTGTACCAGCTAAAGTTAGTGACAGATCTCCTTTTCGTGGCCTGTTTGTTTGGTCTTGGAGTACCTTTGAAACCATAGGTTCACCTACTACACCGAGTTGCCAAAAAAAAAGTTCACCTACCACACTTGAGCAGATGCCTGAAGGTGATGTTGCTCCGACCATTCACTTGCCACCATATGATTTTGTTCACCTCCTCCTTTGACCGGAGAAAACGGATTGAAATATAGCCTAATGGGCAGGTCTTCAGATACTGATAGGTACGTAGTATTGTTTTTCCTTCCATGTATAGCCACATATCTTGGGAGTAGAAATGTTCGTAGAGCTTTGACTGATATGTCCCCTTTGGCCAAGTCAGGTTAGTTTGGGACGCAATTTTAGGCTCTCTGGGTTCGTTTTTTCTGTTTTAATTACTGTCCGTTTCATTGAGAAGCGATATGCGGCAGTAATTCTCTATATGTGCAATTTTTGAGATGTTTTCTCGTAATTTCAGGCATCCGACGTACACGGCGATCGATGCATGGACGGAGATGGGCAACCTGACTAGACATCATCAGATCGTGATTGAGTAGCTAACAGGTACGTACGATTGAGCAACAACACGAGATTAGTGAAGCTAGTCCTCCTGGCTTTAGGTTTAGGTTTGTATGTCTGTCGTGCATTTCAGTTCGTTGGTTAGCATGTCGCCGTATATGCTCGGTCGATCCTGCATGCACGCCGACGATATAAAGTGCTCGCAGGGGTCCCGGATGTCCTGAGTGGTTGCTCCATATGATCCACTATTACTACGCAGCCAGCTACCTCTTGATTTGTACTGTACCTCTCTAAAAAAATATCAGATGTTTTAGAGGGAGTATTATTTTCAGAAATTTGATGTTATCTGCACGTCATGCTTCCTTCTGATCGTCCAAGATCTCGCCCACTCCCTTTTCTTTTACCCTAATATCTGAATTAGTATCTCTATCTCTACCTAATCTCTACTTTTTTTTTTGAAATGGAACACTCGTGTTCCATTACGACACGGCATGATCGTCGGTCACAGCACTGATTACATCATCAGGATAGTTGGCGAACCACTCTTAGTTTTCACCATTTGCTAAGCCTGCACCCACGCTAGCCAACACATGTGCCGGCTTATTACATGACCTGGGTACGTAAACCACATGGGCCTCTATGAATTGAGTACAAAGCTTGAACCTAATTTCAGAGAACATGACCCCAATCGGCGCTAGGTCATAGGCTTTAGAGGAGGTGGCTTGCTTGAGGACCAGGGAGTCTGTTTCAAAAATTGCCCTCCCCACACCAAGCCTGTCTGCTATGGAAACAACATGGTACAGGGCAAAAGCTTCAGCATGCAACGCATCAGAGAAGTCATGTTTTCCACCAGCCGCTGCAAAATGGATAGCTGAATCTGCATCTTTGCAAATCACTCCCCATCCACCAGCTCCTGATCGTTCCGAGAACGCCGCGTCAATATTAATCTTGACCATGTGTTCAGGTGGCTTCTCCCATTTGCAGTGTTGCACTACCGGCCTAGCTGGTTTTGGTACAAGATATTGTATCCACTCCTCAGCATGTCGGGTTACAATGTATCGAAATGCTTCAACATCTAGCCGCTTTTCCCCATGGTTGCCCCTGTTTCGTTCTGTCCATCAGCACCACAACATTGCCACATACATTAGCATTCGCTTCTCCGGAAGACTGAAGATTAGCGACTGGCATTCCTTTGCTGAAGTACAGTCGAGTAACTGAAGTCTGACATCCTCCAGAAACAGAGCCCGCCACCTCTGCTTGGCGTTCTTGCATTTTATAAAAAGATGCCCTCCATCCTCGAAATATTTGCCACACACAGCACAACGGGTGTCAGGCTCCACCCCGCGTCTACAAATATTCATGTACATAGGATGACTATTGTGGGCGAAACGCCATAGGAAATGATGTACCTAATCTCTACCTAATAATAAAACAAGCTGGGTTTCTGATCGTCCGTTATGGCATTTTTTAAAAAAGTCCCTCTATTTTAGAGAATTCAATCTGCAGTCCTATTTTAAGTCACATGCGAACCATTATTTTATATTTTCTAACCCCCCCCCGATCTTTTAGATAATTCATCCGCGGATCATATTTAAGTCAAACAAATGTTTTTCTAAATTATCCATATCTTTTAAACTATAACTCCGATTTAAACATATTATATATGAAATTTGATTATAAAAATACATAAAATATGGATATAAGATTATTTTTATCTGTTAAGTATTTTTAAATATTATTTTGAAAGATACTTAAGCCAAACAAATGATTTTCTAAATTATACGTATCTTTTAAACCGTAACTCCGATTTTTTTGTGGAATATGAATATGATGTTAATTTTACCTGTTAAATATTTTTAAAATATTAATTTAGAAGCAAACTTATAATTTATAGCGCACGATCCTTTTTCTTTCGTACCGGCGGCGATCCGTCTTAGGATTAACCATATTTAAACACATTTTGTTTTGTGTGAACACCGAGGCCATCGCCGGCGAGGGTGAGAAGGAGGATAAGCGGCAATACA
The DNA here is from genome assembly GCF_003073215.2 of Triticum urartu. Taxonomy (NCBI): domain Eukaryota; kingdom Viridiplantae; phylum Streptophyta; class Magnoliopsida; order Poales; family Poaceae; genus Triticum; species Triticum urartu. Next base: position 468,508,682 of record NC_053028.1, read on the forward strand.
AATATAATGCCTCGCTAAAATAAAGGAGATGGATGTATTGTGGTCTTGAGTGATGGTTGTTGGGTTAAGAGCGTGTGTTATGTTTTCTCTCTTGTTGCAACGCATGGGCTCTTTTGCTAGTTAATTAAAAAAGAGTATACATATAAAATATACATATCTAGGACCGCTCTCCCCAATTTTACAGAATAGACCCGGATAAAACTTACAAGTACATCTAAGCTCCCAAGAAGCTACTCCCTCCGTCCTAAAATTCTTATCTTACATTTGTCTAAATACGGATGTATCAAGTAGATACTTCCGTATCTAGACAAATCTAAGACAAGAATTTTAGGACGGACGTATCTAGACAAATGTAAGATAAGAATTTTGGGAAGGAGTGAGTATATTGGTAGGGGTTGCACCCCAATCCGTGTCAAGGGTTAGGCTAGTGCAACCGACGAGAAGTGATGGCCTGGCCCGTGGTGTCGCGTGGGTGGGAACAACCTGCATATAAGACGCCAAACCAACACTACACAACACCAAAGCACAAGATTGATGCAGGTTCCTCGACGCCGCCAAGCACGACACCATTATTTGATGCAACGCCTCCACCACCATCTGAACGGTGCCATCAAAGAACTAAAACCTCACCGCCTACAACCGCAGGGGCTTGCCCGGTGGCGGGCACCGACGATGGCAGGAGGAGGAGCACCAGGGAAGTGGTCTAGAATCAGCGGGTAGGGTTCAGCCCCAAGAGGGGCTATGGAAGCAATGAAAGGTAGCCATGGTACGACCTTTAGGTGCGTGCATCTGTGAACTGGCATTTGTCTTTTTTTTTTGAAAAAAGGTTAAAACTCCGGTCTCTGCATCAATCGATGCATGCATCCATTTTTATTTATTATCGCACTAAGGTCTAACAAAAATATACATCAAGCCACCTGAAGCCACCACTCGCACCTGCAAAACTCGATAATGTGGAGTGCTCTCAGTCCCCATATCTAAACCGGTGTCGTGTCCGATCCATCCACATAACGTATCGTAACGAACAGTCGGTGCAGTAGACCTAAAGCGTACACCACATGCACACGTTTTAGGCGCCGTCATCCTCATCGGACCGCTGACCCATCTTCAGAAGAGAGATTCGCATCATCCTGCCAGTCCATCCATCCGTCGACGCCACCACGGCGCCCAACGGCGCCACCGCCCCGCTCTCATCCATCCAGACGCGAAGATTCTGAAAGATCTGTCGTGCGTAGCACCTGCCGACCAGGCATGACTTGACATCTCCACCGAAGCTCCGTGCAAGACGAAACCGCTCCACCTCCTGCCTATGTCTTACAGCGTTGCTCCACAAACGATACTCCCAAGAGAGAAACGACACCGCAGTACCGCCATCGTCCGATCTGGAAGACCAGATCCTAGGGTTTCCCCCGGAGCAGCATGAGTGGGTTGACAGCCGTTGCACGATGATGCCTTCATCAAGTAACTGCCCTTTGTCTTCTAAGTTGGGCCTTGTATTTATTTTGCTGGAATTTGGGTTTTACCTACAATACTTTGTAAATGGGTTGAGCACGGGATTCGGGAGGGTCTCTTGCAACCAGCCATGACCTGACCAATTTGTTTTCTAAGTTGGGCTTTTGCATTTTTATTTTGTTGGAATTTTGTATTTGCCTACAATCAGTTCTAAATGGGCTGACCATGTTAGAAGGATGGGGAGGTGGTGGGGTGGGGGCAAGTCCAAGAATGGCCATGAAGTGTAATAGCTATAAAGAGGAAACAACGTCGTACGGCGATCTCTTCTCCCCCCCCCCCAACACCCCCACTATCCCCCCACCATTCTTCCCTGGATCATTTAAAAAGAGCATATGATATGTAATATGTATCAAGTACTTCTTCCTTTGCTTATTTGTCGCCCATCAGAGCTTGGAAAATACACTGAACATGCAGTAAGAATATAGACACCTACGAATGCGCTTGCCATATGAGGTTTTGACAACTACAATAGCCACTCGCTGCTAATAATGATATCTAGTAGTTGTTGAAGGAACATCAGTTGGGACAAGAACCTACGCATCACAGGCTTGCAATGTTTCACTACCAATCCATAGAGTTATATAAACTGGATATTACCACAGAACAAAATGAATGAAGCCATTAAAGTTGACGTTCCAATAACAAGTGAACTGAAAACGGTTAGTTGTGTGCATAAAAAAGGTCCATACAGAAAACTGACATACGACGGGTACTGAGAGAACATGTTGTGTACTAGTATGCACTATGAAAATACAAACTAGAGAGTAGAGAATATATAGCCATATTTAGTAATTTGTGGTTCTCAGGGTTAATAATAATATTTATTTTTCATAACAATAATAATATTTATTAATCTGAACGTACATCGCCGAAAGGCATGAAATAAATTCAGAAAAATATAACCACCAATGCTAAGTCTTGAATTTGAATCTTGATGGGTTGGTTTCACCACAAATAACCTAACCATCTGAGATACGCTCAATTTGTAACAATAATGATATTTCCTTTAATGTTTGTTCTACGAAAGAAATTCAGGACCAAAACGTTTTCTCTACGCACGGTGCATGAGTGAGACAGGAAGCTCGTTTTGTACAGTACTTGTGGTAGGTGGCTTCCGTAAAGTAATAATAGAGACAATGTCGATTTGTTTTCAGTTTTCGAAAAGGATATTACTTTACGTTATAAATGAAGATGTGTTGGTCAACTCAAAATACTAAGAAATATGTGTTTTTTTAGCTGAAATAAGGCTGTCCGTAATGGTAGTATTATAAGTAGTACTATCATGCATGACAACTAAGGCTGGTCATAGTGGGATTAACTTAGTGAGTAACATAGCACACTTCAAATTTTTTTTGCTTATATGGCAAGTAGTTAATGAGAAGCAGTAACATAATATGTTACTGTAACATAGCGCTTTCCAATATAAGATGAGTCTACAAGCTAATAAATGAAGCCATCTATGACACTACTACTAAGTTACTTTACACTATGAAGGTAGTACCTTAGACTAGTGTCATATGCATGACACTAGTATAAGTTACTCCCCACTATGACCAGCCTAAGCAATTTTGATGAGATGATATAGAATTAAATGAAGAAAAAGATGCTTGAGTATCATATCATGATACCGTATCATATTAAATGATGTGTTATTTTGTGTCATACATGGCAATAAATGTAGTACTCTATGATACCAACATATGGTACTTTGCATTACGGATATAGTATCATATACTAGTATCATATGCATTATATTAGTATATGATACTCTCCATTACAACCAGCCTAAAAAAGATTTATCGATGGGAGTTTGTGGACGTCACATCCATTAGTTTCTCCACTCACATCGTTAAGGTGCGTGGGTCCCCTTGTTGGACAACGAAGTCTCTCACAGGCACTGGGAGTACTGGAGCAGCCCACCAACTCGAGAATCAAGTATCCACATGTCACATCCGTCCTCTGCACACAACTCAAAGTCCTTCGTAATTTGATAGGTAGCATCGTTTTTTGCACTATCTGTATATATTTATTTATTTTATGAAAAAACTTTTAATCTTTTTACCATAAAAAATGCTCACCAGAAATAATGAAAATTATATCCAGATTTGTAGACCACGTAACGACGACAATCATTGAAGCGAACCGAAGACTCGTTGTCGTCATCGTCCCTCCCGTGCTAGAGTCAGCCAAAACTTGCTGTAGTAGGCAATCAGGAAGTTGTCGTGCTAAGACCCCATAGGATAAGCGCACCGTAATAACAATCACCGTCGATGAAGAAAAGTGTAGATCGAAAAGATCCAACTTGAAGACACCGTAATGTAGACTGGATCCTAGGAGATGCACCAAAAACAACAATCGACCGAATCCTGCGAGATCTGCTGGTACACACCTCCACACACCCTTCGACAATGCTAGAGGCACCAATGGGACGTGGACTAGGCAGGGAGGACCTTATTCATCTTTAGGAAGTCGTCGCCGTCTCGTCTTTCTAAGCAGGATACAAACCCTAGCAAAACTCAAAGAAACATAATAATAAAGCCCTCCCACGGGCAAAGGTCGGGATCCACGACGTCCTATGGCCCTAAGGCGGCATGAGACGAGGCAGACCAGCGACGCGACCGATAAGAGGCAGAGACCCTAGCCTTTTCGCTTGGAGGAGAGGCGTAGGGGTAAGTCGCGCGAGCGTCGACAACCATTGTTTGTTGTGAGTTGTTGATTCTTTGCCCTGTCTGTATGGCTGAGTTGGGCCTGACTGAGTAAAAATTAAAAAAAATCAATAATTCAAAATGGTGACCAGGCTCATTTACATGCAAAGAACATTAAATTTTTAAAAATGGTAAAAAAACAAAAAGTCTAAAAAAATTTAGGCGTCCAAAAGGCTAGCATGCGCAAGGTGTGTGCATGTTTTCGCGGTATTTGAACATTTGAGGAACTCGTACAAATTCCTTGGACGTCTAAACACCAATGGAATTTACATGCACCTTGCGCCCATAAGCATCTTGGATGCCTATAAATTTCATTTTTTAATTTTTTTTTACTATTTTTCAATTTATTGTTAATGCATGGGGTGTGTAGATGAGCCTGGGTGCAAAATCGCCGCTCCATAAAACAATGTGCTCCTCATAGTTTAGTAGCATGTATTGCACCACTGACGCATGGGGTGTGTAGATGAGCCTGGGTGCAAAATTGCCGCTCCATAAAACAATGTGCTCCTCATAGTTTAGTAGCATGTATTGCACCACTGAATAGTTTGATACCTGGCATTTGGTTGGCAGCTGTTGTGGGTTACGACTGTCAACATGCAAAATATGATGTTTGGCTCTGCACGACCTATGTTGTGATGACCCCTTCTCACTAGTGATGACCTTACTACACATTACACTGCATATGTTGTACGGAATAAAATCGTTTCGGTCCTAGTTAGTAAGCAAATGCCGGTCCATCCTAACTACTAAAAAATATACAAATTAACAATCATATGGCTCAATAAGGGACCATGTCGAACTAGGAGAAAGTTCATCCTCGTCTTCTTCTTCTTATCCCATTTTCCCCTATGTTGTTACTTTTTTTTCTTCATATCCTCGTGTTACCTCTATTTGTCATATTGCCTCAACCCACTTTAATCTTTTGCTCTTCCAAGCTTCATTTTCATGTGCATCCACACCATGGTCAGAGTCATCAACATCAGTAGCTGTCACATCTTCATCCTCTAGCACAAGCTTATCACAACCCCATTTTAAGATCTAGTTATAAAGAATCCAACATGGAAGAACAAGCCTGACTTGGGTGGGGAAAGGGTGAAATGTCTTCTGTTCAGGATCTTAAATATATCTTCAGAGCTCTAAATGCCCTCGCAGGCGTAACTCTAAGGCTAGAGTGTCTTAAGAATGAAAAAAAATTGTAGCAGTCCTAGGATGGTTGCTAGAAGAGAACTTGTTCAGATGGTACCTGATTTTCCTGAAGGGTGGAAGAACACCAAGCCGACATGCATATCTAACATCTCCTAGGTAAAACTTACCATTGGCGATATTGATCCCATCAGGTATGGACATGCTGTCAGCAAGAATGTTAGCTTCATGGGCTAATCCTTCCTAGCAAGCAAACACATATGTTAACTTCATATCAAAGTCAACAGCAGTAAGCACATTCTGGCATGTGTAGTGTTTTCTACCCCTTTATGTTGCAACCTATGACCTCGACGCTCTAGCAGTTACATGAGTATCATATATTGTGCCAATACAATCTTGTGATGACGTGAAAATGAATTTTTGATTGTTTCATGCCAATATTATACAACTTTTATACATTTTTGGCAACATTTTATATGATTTATTTGGACTAAAGTATTGATCAAGTGCCCAGTGCCAATTCCTGTTTGTTGCATGTTTTTTGTTTCACGGAAAATTCATATCAAACAAAGTCCAAACGCGATAAAAATTTAAGGACAATTATTTTGGAAATATATGTGATTTTTGGGAGGTGGAATCAACGCAAACGGGGGCCCACAACCCCCAAGATACACCAGGGCGCGCCAGGGGGTGCCAGGCGCGCCCAGGTGTCATATGCCCTCCTCGTATGGCGGTTGGGGCCCTTCTTCTGGCGCAAGAAAGATAATTTATGGAAAAAATAGTGTAAAAATTTCAGCGCAATCGGAGTTATGGATCTTCGGGAATTTAAGAAACCGTGAAGGGCTAGATCTGGGGAGCGTGAAATAGAAGAGAACAGAGAGGGGGATCCAATCTCGGAGGGGCTCCTGCCCCTCCACCGCCATGGAGGCCATGGGCTAGAGGGGGGACTCTCCTTCCATCCAGCGGGGAGGCCAAGGAAGAAGAAGAAGGATGGGGGCTCTCTCCCCCTCTCTCCCGGTGGCGCCGGAGTGCCGCCGGGGCAAGGATCGTGACGGCGATCTACATCAACGATCTTGCTAGTCAACACCAACTTTCTCCCCCTCTATGAAACGGTGTAACACATCTTCTCTCTGCTATAATCTCTACTTAAACATGGTGCTCAACTCCATATATTATTTCCCAATGGTCTATGGTTATCCTATGATGTTTGAGTAGATCCGTTTTGTCCTATGGGTTAATCGTGATCTTGGTTGGTATGATTGTATATTTTATTTATGGTGTTGTCCTACGGGCCCATCCGTCTCACGCAAACATGAGAGGTCCCTGCTGTAGGGTGTTGTAATATGTCCATGGTTCACTTATGGTGGGTTGCGAGAGTGACAGAAGCTTAAACCCGAGTAAGTGGGGTATGGCATATGGGAGTAAAGAGGACTTGATACTTAATGCTATGGTTGGGTTTCACGACCTTAATGATCTTTAGTAGTTGCGGATGCTTTCTAGGGGTCCAATCATAAATGCATATGATCCAAGTAGAGAAAGTATGTTAGCTCATGCCTCTCCCTCATGTAAAATTACAAGAATGATTACCGATACTTGTTATCGATTACCTAGGGACAAATGACTTTCTTGTTGACACAACCTATCCACCTTTATTACCTTGCAATTTATTCGTAGTTTTATTCTCGCAAAGTACTCGTAGTTTTATTCTTGCAAAATAGTTTCATACTTGTTCTAGGCAAAGCAAACGTTAAGTGTGCGTAGAGTTGTATCGGTGGTCGATAGAACTTGAGGGAATATTTGTTCTGCCTTTAGCTCCTCGTTGGGTTCGACACTCTTATTTATCAAAGAAGGCTACAAACGACCCCCTATACTTGTGGGTTATCAAGACCTTTTTCTAGCGCCGTTGCCGGGGAGCAATAGCGAGGGGTGAATATTCTCGTGTGTGCTTGTTTGCTTTATCACTAAGTAGTTTTTATTTTTTGTTCTAAGTTGTTCTCTATCTTTAGTTATGGATATGGAACACGAAACACCAAAAAAACTAGTGGTACTTGCTACTCATGGAGATGGGGAACCTGCTAAAACCTTCGATGCTCGTTATGTGAAAATATTAGTTACTACTTTGATAATCTTGACAAAACCCCATTCAACTTGATAATGAGAGTAACGTTGCATCAACGTGAATACTTTAGGGATTATTGCTTGAGTCAAAAAGGAAAACTCATATGGGATCAAATTGATATGTTGCATTGGTATGCTTGGAATTTATGCCAGAGATATGATTATACTTATTGCTCTAGGATGAACGCTCCACACCTTCCCTTTTCATGCAAATTTAATGATAATGAAACCTTGGCTTCTTATGTTGATGGTAGATATGATTATTGTGATGTGGAACGAATAGAAGAATTTGTTGCTTTTAAGGGTGCTTATGAAATTGAATATTTGTTTTTAAAGTATGGAGCTTTTGACGATGATGTTTATAGACCTGAAAATTTTGCCATCCTTAAATATTGCTATGATAATTATAAATGCAATTACGATATTGATGTATTTATTGAGAAAGTCTCCGCTGTCCAAGAACAAACTAATATTTTGCAGGAGTCTATGGAAGAAGAAATTGATAAAACTGTGAGCTCATTGGATGAAAAAGATGATGAGGAGAGCGAAGAACAAAATGAGGAAGAGCGGATTAGCTACCCATGTCCACCTTCTAATGAGAGTAACCCTCCAACTCATACATTATTTAATGTCCCTTTATTCTTACTGAAGGATGAATGCTATGATAATTGCTATGATCCCATTGATTCTTTTGGAATATCCCTTTTTGATGAACTTGATGCTTGCTATGCTTGTGGCCATGATACCAATATGAATTATGCTTATGAAGATGAACTTGCTATAGTTCATTATTTTAAGAATAAAATTGTTGCTATTGCACCCACACATGATAGTCCTATTATCTTTTTGAATTCTCTAAACTACACTATATCGGAGAAGTTTGCACTTATTAAGGATTACATTGATGGGTTGCCTTTTACCGTTGTGCATGATGATTTTGATGAATATAATATGCATGTGCTTGCTTCTCCTAGTTGCAATTATTATGAGAGAGGAACTACATCTCCATCTCTTTCTGTTTCCAACACGACAAAATTGCAAGAAACTACTTATGTTATGTATTGACCTTTACTTGATGTGCATGAATTGTTCCTTTATGACATGCCGATGCATAGGAAGAGAGTTAGACTTTGTCATTGCATGATATATGTTTCTTTGTGCTCACTACTAAATGCCAAATCATTGTTAATTAAAATTGGCTTTGATATACCTTGGGGTCCGGATGAATCCATTACTTGAGCACTTTATGCCTAGCTTAATGGCTTTAAAGAAAGCACTGCCAGGGAGACAACCTAGAAGTTTTAGAGAGTCATTTATTTCTGTTGAGTGCTTTTATAAAGTTTAAAAACAAAGAAATTATAGAGGGGAACTTAAAACTTCACAAAAAGAGAAGCGATTGAAAGGTGATGCATTGGTGAAGTGATGGTCGTCCTTGAACACTTATGTTCATGCTCATGGAAACAATGTAGAATTTTTCATGAAATTTCTTGCAAAAATAATTATCCCCTTGTACAATTCCATTTTATTGTAAAATTATTGTGCCAAGATTTGTCTTTAGGATGATTAGATTGCTTGTTGGTATGTGTGGTGTAAAAACATAAACTTTGGCTGTAGATCGTGAATTTTCATTTTTTTACTGGAACGTCAAACGTTTCTGAAACTTTCTGCATACTATTGCTTTACAAATTTTTTACGTTTTCCTATTTTTTCAGAATTTTTGGAGTTACAGAAGTATGGTAGTGTTCAGATTACTACAGACTGTCATGTTTAGGACAGATTCTGTTTTTGATGCATTGTTTGCTTGTTTTGATGAAACTATCGATTTTTATCGATGGTATAAGCCATGGAAAAGTTATAATACAGTAGCTACGATGCAAAAACAAAATATGAATGGGTTTCCAACAGTACTTAGAGTAGTGATTTGCTTTATTATACTAACGGATCTCACCGAGTTTTCTGTTAAATTTTGTGTGGATGAAGTGATCAAAGATTGAGGAGATCTTGATATAAGGAGAAGGAGGAGAGACAAGAGCTCAATCTTGGGGATTCCCAAGGCACCCCAAGTAAATATTCAAGGAGACTCAAGCCTCTAAGCTTGGGGATGCCCCGGAAGGCATCCCATCTTTCTTCAACAAGTATCGGTATGTTTTCGTTCTCGTTTCGTTCATGTGATATGTGTGAATCTTGGAGCCTCTTTTGTGTTTAGTTTCCATTTTTTATGCACCATGCTGGTATGAGATAGTCCATGGTTGATTTATAGAATTCTCATTGCACTTCACTTATATCTTTTGGGTGTGGCCTTATAGAATGCTTCATGTGCTTCACTTATATCATTTGAAGTTTGGATTGCCTGTTTCTCTTCACATAGAAAACCGTTATTTATAGAATGCTCTTTTTATTCACTTATATTTATTAAAGCATGATCTTTTGTAAAAAGAATTAAACTATCATGCTTCACTTATATCTGTTTAGAGAGTCAACAGGAATTGGTCAATTGCATGGTTAGTCATAAAATCCTACATAAAACTTATGGATCACTGGATATGATATGCTTGGTTCCTTGCAATAGTTTTGCGATATAGAGATGGAATATTGGGAGTTACTAGTAAACAATTGTGGTTAGTAAGAATATTAGTGTTAAGGTTTATGATTCCCGAAGCATGCATGTATAGTCTCTCGTTGTGCTATGAAGTTGGAGCATGATTTATTATTGATTGTCTTCCTTATGAGTGGCGGTCGGGAACGAGCGATGGTCTTTTCCTATCAATCTATCCCCCTAGAGGCATGCGTAGTAACACTTTGCTTTGAGGACTAATAAACTTTTGCAATAAGTATATGAGTTCTTTATGACTAATGTGAATCCATGAATTATACACACTCTTACCTTTCCGCAATTTGCTAGCCTCTACGGTACCATGCATTGCCCTTTCCCACCTCGAGAGTCGGTGCAAACTTTGCAGGTGCATCCAAACCCCGTGATATGATGTGCTCTATCACGCATAAGCCTTATTATATCTTCCTCAAAATATCCAACATACCTACCTATTATGGCCTACCATAGCCATTCTGGGATATATTGCCATGCAACTTCCACCACTTCCGTTTGATGACTTGAGCATTCATTGTCATATTGCTTTGCATGGTCATATAGCTGACATAGTAGTTGTGGCTCAGCCACCATTCATCATTTTTTATACATGTTACGCTAGATCATTGCACATCCTGGTACACTGCCAGAGGCATTCATATAGAGTCATATTTTGTTATAGGCATCGAGTTATAATTTTTATTTCTTTTGAGTTATAAGTAAATAGAAGTGTGATGATCATAATTATTCATTTTTAGAGCATTGCCCCATTGAGGAAAGAATGATGGAGACTATGATTCCCCCACAAGTCGGGATGAGACTCCGGACAATGAGAGAAAAAAATAAAAAAGAGAGAAGGGGCATGTGAAAGAATCGATATAGTTGACTAGAGGGGGTGTGTGAATAGGCAACTAATTTTTTTTAGCTTTTCTTTACCAATTTAAACTTTGCATCAAAGTAGGTTGTCTAGATATGCAACTAGGTGAGGAACCTATATGATGCAACAACAACAAGCACACAAGCAAGCAAGGGATACATGAAGGCTTGCACAAGTAAAGGTAAGAGATAACCAAGAGTGGAACCGGTGGAGACGAGGATGTGTTACCAAAGTTCCTTCCCTTTGAGAGGTAGTACGTCTCCGTTGGAGCGGTTTGGAGGCACAATGCTCCCCAAGAAGCCACTAGGGCCACCGTATTCTCCTCACGCCCTCACACAATGCGAGATGTCGTGGTTCCACTATTGGTGCCCTTGGAGGCGGCGACCGAATCTTTACAAACAAGGTTGGGGCAATCTCTGCAACTTAATTGGAGGCTCCCAACGACACCACGAAGCTTCACCACAATGGAATATGGCTTCGCGGTGACCTCAACCGTCTAGGGTGCTCAAACACCCGAGAGTAACAAGATCCGCAAGGGATTAGTGGGGGGAATCAAATTTCTCTTGGTGGAAGTGTAGATCGGAGCCTTCTCAACCAATCCCTAGATAATCAACAAGTTTGATTGGCTAGGGAGAGAGATCGGGCGAAAATGGAGCTTTGAGCAACAATGGAGCTTGGAAGGGAAGAGGTCAACAATAAGAGGAAGAAGACCCCCCTTTATATAGGGGAGCAAAAATCCAACCGTTTTTCTGCCCAGCCCGCAGTTAAGCGGTATTAGCGCTCCTAGGAGCAGTACTATCGCTTAGGCGGTACACCACCACACAACCCTAAGTCTACACAGAGTGTAGCAACGGTAGTGCCGCTAAAGCGGTACTACCGCTGACCAGAGCGGTACTACCACTTCGGTCTTAGTCCTGGAGATGCAGCGGTAGTAGAGGGAGCCAGGGGCGGCAGTACCGTGCCAAGCGGTACTACCACCCTAGTGCCACTCTACTACCGCTAGAGGCAAAGTGGGAACAAAACCTTGCGCATGAGACCACCCCGCAAGCGGTAGTGGATACGGTAGTACGGGCTGTAGTACCGCTTAAGCGGTACTACCGCTATACTACCGTGAGAGAAAAATGGGCAACCGAAAGTTGCACACACGGGGAGGCCCTAAGCGGTAGTACCACGGAAGTACCAACGGTACTACCACGTAAGCGGTACTACCATGGGCACAGGCGATACTACCACCGGCAAGATGCTGAGAAACCCACAGAAAACACAGGAAGGGCTCCGGAGATGGGAAGGAGGCAGTGGGTGCATATGGGGCTGTGTACATGTTGATTCCACCCATACCTTTCTGAAGCGGACCCCCTCTTAATAGTACGGCTTTCCCACGAATCAAATCCACCGAAAAGAAACATAGAAAAAACCGTCGTCTTTGAAAGGCTCCAAGGGGCGTCGAATCGTCTAGTGCCTAACCATGAGATATCTGAAAAGCTCAATGCATACGATTAGTCTGCAAAAGCATTATCATCAATCACCAAAACCACTTAGGGAGAAATATGCCCTTACAATCTCCCCCCTTTTGGTGGATTGATGACAATACGGGATTTGCTCAAAGAGATATATAACAAGCATACACAAACCCAAGAATCTATAGAAGATAGACATGCTCCCCCTAGATGTGTGCATTCAACTGATGTGCTTTGTACTGCACAACACACATACTAGGATCAACACTCCCCCTATATTTTATAGATCGGGCAATCCTTGCAATGATATAAGGGACATTTAAGTGAGTAAACTAATAAGTCTAAAGATAAAACATTCACGCACATAGAGACATAATAAGGTTAACTAGGGTAGCATAAGTCTTACACCATATGAAAGAGAGTCTCACAATAAACCAAAGCAAACGAAGGAAAAGAGTTCACAAGCAGAAACACAGAGGCAACAAGAACCAAGCTTGTGACGTGGCAACACCCTGCAGAAAGACAAATCCCTAGTCCTAAACCTCTCCCCCTTTGGCATCGAGACACCAAAAAGGGGAGAGAGTGACCTAACACACCTCCAGATGGCAGTAGTCTCCTCCCATGGACTCGTCAGACTCCTCCTCAGAAGAAGACCCATCAGCAGACATCTCCTCAGACCCATCAGACTCCTCCTCGATCTCCTGATCCTGAGTTGGAGCAGAAGTAGCAGCATTGGACTCATCCGAGTCCGTCCAGTGAGAGTACGAAGAGATCCACTTGTCCTCCGGAGTGATACGGTCCCCAGAGCCATCTTGAACCGAGATCTCAAGCTTCCTCATGATCGCCTTCCTCTCCTGACGAGCCTTCTTGGCATCCACATGTGCCAAGTACATCTTGTGCTGAACATCGGTCTGAAGGCAAAAGAGCTTCTTCACCTTATGATTGAGCTTGGCCGCCCAACCTGACTGACCAGAAGAGTGCTCTGTGCCGGGAGCAGGACCACTAGCATCACCTTGATCTTCTCTAGAAGCAGAAGATACAGCCGCCTCGGGACGTGTGGTAGAGGCCCAAAGCTCCTTCTGACGCAAGTTGAGAACGTCATGAGGAGTCAAGGGTCCATGCTCAAGTGGAACACCAGGGAAAGTGGAGTTCCAGGTAGACTGAATCAGCTTGAAGATGAAAGGATCATAAATTGGGCAGTGATCAGCACTCACTAGCTCCTTCCACATGACGTGAGAGACATCCAAGATGGCATCCGTGCCCTTCTCAGAGTGGCACAACAGAAGCATATCCACAAGATGGCCATGCACCATGTCCAAGTTGCCAATGCGAGGAAAAAGAGTTTGCCGGAAGATGCGATGCATAATGTCAAAGAAAGGCTTGAGCTCCTTCTTGACTCCCTTCTCGGTCTTGGTGATAATCATGTGAGGTTTCAGCTCATCCTTGTGGGTAGGCCCCCCTCGTGGTGAGGACGAAGGCCAAGAGGCTTCCTCAGCCCCTCGTTAGTATATCCAAGAAGAGCCATAAACGCAACCCAAGTGGTGCGCAACTGCTTGCCATTGGTCATTGATGACCCACAAGTATAGGGGATCTATCGTAGTCCTTTCGATAAGTAAGTGTGTCGAACCCAACAAGGAGCAGAAGGAAATGATAAGCGGTTTTCAACAAGGTATTCTCTGCAAGCACTGAAATTATCGGTAACAGATAGTTTTGTGATAAGGTAATTAGTAGAGAGTAACAAGTAACAAGTGTAAATAAAGTGCAGCAAGATGGCCCAATCCTTTTTGTCGCAAAGGACAAGCCTGGACAATTTCTTATATAAAAAAGCGCTCCCAAGGACACATGGGAATTATCGTCAAGCTAGTTTTCATCATGTTCATATGATTCGCATTCGGTACTTTGATAATTTGATATGTGGGTGGACCGGTGCTTGGGTGATGTCCTTACTTGGACAAGCATCCCACTTATGATTAAACCCCATTGCAAGCATCCGCAACTACAACAGAAGTATTAAGGTAAACCTAACCATAGCATGAAACATATGGATCCAAATCAGCCCCTTACGAAGCAACGCATAAACTAGGGTTTAAGCTTCTGTCACTCTAGCAACCCATCATCTACTTATTACTTCCCAATGCCTCCCTCTAGGCCCAAACAATGGTGAAGTGTCATGTAGTCGACATTCACATGACACCACTAGAGGGATGACAACATACATCTTATCAAAATATCGAACGAATACCAAATTCACATGACTACTAATAGCAAGACTTCTCCCATGTCCTCAGGAACAAACGTAACTACTCACAAAGCATATTCATGTTCATCATCAGAGGGGTATTAATATGCATAATGGATCTGAACATATGATCTTCCACTAAGTAAACCAACTAGCATCAACTACAAGGAGTAATCAACACTACTAGCAACCCACAGGTACCAATATGAGGTTTGGATACAAAGATTGGATACAAGAGATGACTAGGATTTGAGATGAGATGGTGTTGGTGAAGATGTTGATGGAGATAGACCCCCTCCCGATGAGAGGATCGTTGGTGATGACGATGGTGATGATTTCCCCCTCCCGGAGGGAAGTTTCCCCGACAGAACAACTCCGCCGGAGCCTTAGATTGGTTCTGCCAAGGTTCCGCCACGTGGCGGCAGAGTCTTGTCCCGAAAGCTTGCTTATGATTTTTCCTCGACGAAAGACCTCATATAGCAGAAGATGGGCATCGGAGGGCCACCAGGGGGCCCACGAGGTAGGGGGCGCGCCCAGCCTCTGGTACTTCTTGCGCTCAGTATTTTTTATATATTCAGGAAATAACTTCCGTGAAGTTTCAGGACTTTTGGAGCTGTGCAGAATAGGTATCTAATATTTGCTCCTTTTCCAGCCCATAATCCCAGCTGTCGACATTCTCCCTCTTCATGTAAACCTTGTAAAATAAGAGAGAATAGGCATAAGTATTGTGACATAATGTGTAATAACATCCCATAATGCAATAAATATCGATATAAAAGCATGATGCAAAATGGACATATCAACTCCCCCAAGCTTAGACCTCGCTTGTCCTCAAGCGAAAGCCGAAATTGAAAAATATGTCCACATATTTAGAGATAGAGGTGTCGATAAAAATAAAATACAGACATGAGGGCATCATGATCATTCTTAGACAGTAATATATATATATATATATATATATATATATAACACTATTCTGATCACGGGATCAGAATAATATTCTGATCACAACATGAACTTCCCGAGTAACGCGCCTGGCCTTCCCCGAGTACTAGGTTGAACTTCAGCTAAAAGGTGTCCAAATGGGGCTTGCGATATACCGTTGGAAAGCTATGGACATCAGTATTATGACCCAAGTTAATTTTTTTGGCAAAATGTAAGCGGTTTAAGAGCAGTTTTGAAAACCGTTTTTCTTCATACAAAAAACGTGAATCGTATTTTCGATCGCATTTTTATACCGTTTATCGGAATGAGGCAAATAATATGGCGTTGGAAAGCTGCTGCAAAATCGCTCCTTCCACATGTTGAAAGTTTTCTCTAATTTCCTACGGTTAAAGAGTAATTCAGAAAATTGTATAATTTTGCAAACGGAACACCCGAGTTCGTATTTTCGATGCCATTTCTAAATGACTAATCCGATTGAGGCAAATAATATGGCACTGGAAAGCTTATGAAAATGCGCTACTTTTTCATGTTAATTTTTTTTCTAATTTTGAACGGTTTAAAAGTAATTTAGAAAACGGTACAAGTTTCACCGAGTTCGTATTTTCGAGCTATTTTTTAACCGTATGTCCAAATGCAGCAAATGATATGGCGTTGGAAAGCTTGAAGAAATGTGAAACTTTTTTTGTATATATTGTTTCTCCTAATTCATTATGGTTTTATGTCAGTTTTGAAAATGACTAAAAACATATTTTTGCCATAATTTATACAAACTTTATCGTAATGAGGCAAATAATATACCGCCGAAAAGCTACGGAAAATTCGAAACTTTTTCATGTTGATGGTTTTCTCTGAATCCTGGCCGTTTTCAAGTAATTTCGAAAACGGCAAGATCATGCATTCTGCCTTTATCCCGAAACAGATTCTTCAAAAATGCACCACGTGAAGGACTTGAACTTCTCAGTGTGTGTGCTTGAACTTCACTCTATTTTTCACGTATTTTTTTCTCGTAGATCTCCATCCACTTCAAGTAGCTCTCCATCCATTCATTGGAATTGAGCAGGTGATATACCGATGGAAAACTACTGTAAACACACAAGTTTCCCATGTTGATCTTCTTTTCATACTCGCGACGATTTTAAGAGTTTTTCATCTAAAATTCATTCAGCATAGTAGTTGAACTTCCTGCTGTTTTCACGTTGAACTTCAGTGACGTATTTTTGTTTGTAATTTTCTCATCCATTCGTTAGTGTTACACAAATAATATTCCTTTTGTACAAACGTCTCTCACAATATTTTTTTTAACTTTCTCCGACCGAGGACTTGAACTTACACAAATGATATTCTTGTCGTTTTAAGGTAAATTAGAAAATGGAGAGATCATGATTTATGCGTTCATCGCGAACAGAAAATGCACTGTGTGAAGTAGTTGAACTTCTGGGGCATGTTTGTTTGAAGTTCACTCTGTTTTTGACGTGCTGTTTTTTGACGTGTTGCTTTTTGCACCGCGCGAAGTAGTTGAACTTCTGGGGCATGTCTGTTTCAACTTCACTCTGTTTCACTTTATTACATTTTTCTTATATGAAATACACACCATGTAGCATGTGAACTTCCGGTTGTTATCACTTTGAACTTCTCTCTGGTTTGAGATAATTATTTTAAAACACAAAAAACTACATTTTTATGTATTTTGGACATCTAAATACATGGTGAACCTCTCTCACAAGAATTTTTTGAACTTTTCCTTGCCGAAGCACTTGAACTTCTAGCAACCATTTTTTTCGTTTATGAGTTGTTTTTAAAAGTGCAAAAAATTGTGTTGTGTTTTTTATTTTTTCAACAGGTAAATCCTAGGTTTTAATAAACTCCGAACTTCTCTGTTATTTCAATTTGAACTTCACCTTTTTATATTTTTGAGTAAATAATTGTATTCGATTTTTATACAGAAAAAAATCGAACATGGAAATACAAGGTGAACCTCTCTCGCAAGAATTTTTGAACTTCCCCGGAAAGAGCACTTGAACTTCTTTCAACAAACCTTTTAAACTTTTATTTTTCTATACTTTTATTCTCACCTGAAATGCATTCCTTGCAGTACTGCACTTCTCGTTGTTTTTAATATGAACTTTTGTCACATTTTTGTGTATACGTCAAATTACACGCAATTGAATGTCGGGCGTCATTTTTTGCCATTTTAAAACATGTAATTGGAAGTCGGATGTCCCGCAATATAAAGTCTGAACCGTGCACGGAGGTGCACGTGAACTTCTTGCAACAAATATGAGTTTTTTTTAAATTGAACTTCGCACGTGAACCGCTCACTTAATTAAAATCAAACTTTTCTAGATCTTAAAAAATAGTGTGCAAATCCATGCTTACAAACTTTTTAAACTTCTTAGTTTTTTTTAATTTGACCTTCTTGGTTTTGAAATAAACATTTTGAACTTCTATGTTATTTAAATTTGAACTTCTCCATTTTTAGTAAAAATGTAGAAACACCATTTTTTATAAACTTTTTGAATCACTCCATTTGTAATTCTTGAACTTCTTGATTTATTCTTTAGTAACGGGGAAAATCATAGTTATGTAACAAACATCGGACCGCTCCTTTAATTAAATTTGAACTTCTAGTTTTTTTAGAAATGGGGACAACCTTTTTTTAACATTTTTGAACTTCTTTTTTAAAATTTTGGTTGTTTTGTATTGTAATAAACATTGAACTACTCTGCTATTAAGATTTGAACTTTTATGTTTCTTTCGAATGGGGAAACCCCATTTTTATAAACTTTTAGAACCGCATGTTTTTTCAATTTTGAACTTCTCGGTTTAATCTTTTATAATTCTTGAAAAAATAGAAAAATCCATGGGAATAATAATTTGTACAAACTTTGGCTTTAGGAAAGTGCTCGCGTGTTGTAATTTGAACTTCAACATTTCTATTCGTCGTACTTGAAGGAGGGGAATTTAAAACCATGGCAAGATAGCTGAAATTTATTATCATCTTTTTCTAACGAGAGATCACACTTTTTTATTGTTGTTTTTGAGGGATTTCAAAAGAAATTTGATGCTTTTGTGAACTCCCCTCCCCTAAGTATTTTTATGGAACTTATAGTTTTCATTAAAGTACTAGTGTGCGTGTGTATTCTCTACTTGCTCATTTGTCATTCCTTATTTTTAATAAACTACTGAATCTTTTTCTTTTTTCCATACATGGGATAGGAGGTAATTTGGGTGAACTTCCTGGCCATCAATTCATGAACTGTTCACATAAATAACCATTTCCTGTAAACATATACATTTTTTGGGCCATATAAATCCATTTGAAACAACACCATCAAGCAAGAGAAGAAATGTGCAACAGTGTGGCATATTTAGAATGACAAGGTTGTACATTGGGCCAGTTATATAGCAAATTTGTGTCCTGTCAGATTTTTCAGAGATTCAATATGTACGACACAAGAAGTTCAACATCCATTGTTCTGACGAAGAAAAATAGGCAGCAAGAATCATGGGGAAGGGGAGGGGAAGGGCCCCTGGCTGGCGGCGTTGCAGGCAGTTGACGAATCAGATGAGAGGGAAGTAGTGGAACGGCAGGTGGTAGCCTCTGCCATGCTTGGCACGAACGGTTGGGTTCGCACGCCGGCAACACTGGTAACCGAGCACAGACATGGAGCGACGAGGATTGTCCCGGTAGGTGTAGGCGGAAGTTAGGTGCTTAGTTGAATGGCCGGAGATGGCAGTGGTGAACGACCTCTGAGTAAGGGGGAGGGGCATCTGGGGATTCAACGCCTCGCGGGGAATCTGAGGCGCGGTGGCGAGATCCATCTCGCTGCGACGACGCCTGGGGTTGCCGGGGGTGGCGGCTCGCGAGGGTGCCGAGGGTGGCTGTGCCCGTGGTCGCACGACGGCGGCAGCTCGTGAGGTTGCAGGGGATAGGGGCGCCCGGGGTCGCAGGCCGACGGTGCCCGAGGTTGCAGGGCGGCGGTGCCCGGGGTCGCAGGGCAGCGACGACTCAGGAGGCTGCCGGGGGCGGTGGCTCCTGGAGTCACAAGGGTGGCGGCGGTGTGTTGGGTGGGTGGGGAGGGCGCGGGGCGGTGGTGTGCGGTGGTGGGTGGGAGAGAGATGCGGGATCGGGGGAAGGACGTGGGGTGGATCGGGGGAAGGTCGTGGGGAGGAGGTGGGCAGGTGGGTCGGGCCGTCGGGGAGTTGTGTGGGTGGGCTCGGTTCGAGAACACCTCCTCGCTCCCTATATAGGCTCGCTGTGATCCAAATAGTTATTCTAATCCTAGGATTAAAATAGTGCACTCTATATATATATATATATAGCTGGTCTATTCTGATAATATTATCAGAATAGTTATTCTGATAACACTTCCGTACTGCACGCTCAATGCAAGTGCACGTCATTGTTTGAACCAAGTGTGCTGCAGTACTCACACGAGTGAACTTCGTGTCGAAAAAAACTGCACGCAGTGATTTTCCAGTATTGTTTTCGCTCTAATTTTTTAACCATTTATCGGAACGAGGCGTATAATGTACCGTTGAAAAGCTATTGATTAGGCGCAACTTCGCCATGTTGAACACTTTTCGAGATTCCTCTTGGTTTAAGAGTAGTTTCAAAAATGGTGCGACGGATGACGAGTGGCAGCGAGCGTATTTTCGTGATTTTTTCTAAACCGCTCATCAGAATAAGGCAAATGATACGCCATTGGAAAGATATCGCCGAGGTGCATCTTTTTCATATCTATTATTTTCTCTAATTTGTTACGGTTCAAGAGCAGTTACGAATTTACTAAATTGCGGAATTCTATTTTTTTTGAAATTTTTACAATTTTCGGTACTGTTTTTGCTCTAGTTTTTGAACCGTTTGTCAAAACGTGGCGTGTAATACATCATTGGAAAGCTATGGACAAGGCGCAACTTTCATATGTAGAAATGGTTTTGAGATTCCTTATAGTTTCAAGTTAATTTTGAAAATCGTGCGACGGACGACGAGTGGCAGCGGCCATTTTTCACGAAATTTTTACAAACCGGTTGTCAAAATGATTCAAATGATATGACGTTGGAAAGATATCGACGAGACGCAACTTTTAATGTAGAACACTCTCTCTAATTCCTTACAGTTTAAGAGCAGTTTTAAATTTATCGAAATGCGGACACTCTGTTTTTCACGACACCCAAATCGACATGGGTACTTCATCCGACTGAAAACCGCACTGCATCGGATGAACAACCGCACTTCATTGGACAAACAAGTACACTGCATGATTTATTTTTTGTGGGACGTAAATTTTCCTAAACGAGGTGGAGTGCATTTCATGTCGAGTGTTGGTGAACCGCAAGACTATGAAAAATGAACCTCGAGACTACCGTAAATGGGCCATACTGCATTAGACAGAAAACCGCACTTATTTAGACTAAAAACCGCACTTCATTGGACAGATAAGTGCAATGCATGATTTCTTTTTTGTGGGACATAAATTTTACCAAACGAGGTGAAGTGCACTTCTTTAGACTAAAACCAGCACTTCATCGGACGGGCAAGTGCACTGCATGATTTCTTTTTTATGGGACGTAAATTTTTCCAAACGAGGTGGAGTGCACTTCATGTCGAGCGTTGGTGAACCTCAATACTATGAAAAGTGAACCACATTATTTTTCTTTTGTCGCCTCCGTAATGTTTTTATCAACGAGTATGCACTGCAAGGACGAGGTGAGTGTACTACATCAATTGTTCTTTTCCAATTTTCTTTCTACTGCACACAAACAACAGAGTGAGCTGCATTGAAAAATCAACCTTTTCCAGTTTGTTTTCTTCCAAAAAAAATTTGCACTTGGCAACATAGAGAACCGCTCGGAGAGAGAAGACCACTACAACAATGAAACAAGTGAGCTGCACTTATTTGTTTCCTTCTATGCATATTTTCGAGAGCCACAAACGAAACAAAGTGCATTACAAAAAGTGAACTTCTCATGGGAATTTATTTTTCTCCTTTGTTACAAAGTAAACCACTAATCACCACAAAATGGACCACACCATTTTTTCTCTAAGTACATAGCATGATAAAAAAAAATCCAGTTTGACAAAAGAACTGCTCAGTACAGTCAAGCAAAGATCTTCAGCCCAAAGCGACTTTACTTTTTTGTGATATGGGCTTCAACTTCTCTCAAAGAGCACTGCATTTGTTTGAATAATTTACAAAAACAACAGAGGCAAAATTAACAAACTGCTCAATACTTTCAAGCGGACATCTTCGGTCCAAATGACTTTAGTTATTGTGATCTTGGCTTCAACTTCTCTCAAAGAGCACTGCATTTTTGTTTGAATAATTTACACAAACAGCAAAGGAAAAATTAAAAACAATTACAACAAGGTGGACTACCTTTGTTTAAGTAATTAAAAAAACATCCTTCAATGATAGTTTTTTCTATTTTCGCGCACTACACGAGCCCTTGCTGGTGTAGCTCCTGCAGCAGAGAAGATTAGGAGTGCCCACTTGAGGATCCCGCCGGCAGACGGATTCAAAGAGAGGAGGAGTGGTGGATATCTGCATGTGGTGCCCGGGCGAACCGCAAGCACGCACGCACCAAACTGCACACAGAGCGCGACCAGAACCAAATGCAGAGTGAAGAACCGCGCTGCCGTGCCAAGCAAACCACGCAGGGAGTAGAGGAGTGGTCGAGGAGGCTGTTGGTTGCAAGTGAACTACACGGCATCCCCGTCCGCACTGCATGCCCCAGGGCGACTGGGACCTCAACGGGAAATGGGGAAGGGGAGGTTGACACCGCTGTTCAGTCGAGTACTGCACACGCCCCGCCACCGGGCTACAGCTCACCTGAGAACTACATGCCTAGTACCTTTGTACAGCACGCACAAGAGAGCATCACACTACACATTTGACTGGGCCGTGGACAGCATGGTGTGCACCCGCGGACTGCATGACGCGTGCGGCGGTGGACGGGCGGCGGACGACGCAGCCGTGCTTCTAGGAGGCCGTCGAGGCACGAGGTTGGACGGCCGGAGATGCACCTAGAGGCACTGATGTGGGGCAGCAGGCTAGGCACCCACACCCACGGTGACAGTACCACCCGTGGGTTGAAGAAGATGGTGGAGAGCTAGCCGCGTACATGCAGTCATCGGCGCCGCAGTGTGCAGCCACTGAACTGCAATGAGCTGGGGGGGGGAGTGGGAGAGTCTGGATCCTGTGGAAGACGCGACGGATCTTACTGGAATCCAGTGGCCCCGATGCAACAGTGTCTTGAGGACGATGGGATTCGGGGTCGACTCCATGGAACCGGCCGCGGCTTGGCACCTCCGGCGCGCGCCTGACGGATCTGGGTGGGGGTGGTGGTTGCTGGGGCCCAACTCGGCTGAATCTGGAGAGGAGGATGGAGGTAGCAGAGGGCGCCGCATCGGTGGCGTGAGGAGGGGTGGGCGACCGGGACCCGTGCGGCGGCGGAAATTCCGAGGAGGGGGAGATGAGGGGAGGTGGAGCCGGATCTCGCCAGATCCGGTGGTTGCTGGCGGTCCTTGGCCGGCGGAGGTAGGTGGATGGGGGGATGCGGCGGTGGGCAGGAGAGGAAGGAGGTGTTGGGGAAGGGGGCTGGTGGTGATGGGGTAGGGCGCCGCGGTGGTTGGCGCCGTCGCCGTGGTCGCCGGGCAGGAGGGTGGTTCGGCGGCGCGGGGGAGGGTTGGTGCGGCGGCGCGGGGGAGCGGGTGGTCGGGCGGCGTGGGGCAGGGGATGAGGTCGTGGGTGGATGGGTGCGCACGCAAAGGAAGAAGGTGGGGGTTGTCAGTTTTATTGTTTTGCTGCGGTTCGCTCCGGTGTTTTGTGCAGTGTCAAACTGTTAGCAGAATAAGCCTGCTGTTATTAGAATAAGACTCTTAAGGGTGTTATCATAATAGACCCACCCTATATATATAGGACAACACTATTCTAATCCCAGGATTAGAGTAGTTATTTGGATCACAACCGCGCCTATATAGGAGCCGAAGGGATGTTCCCGTACTAAAAAAAGAAACAGATCCCCTTTTCTCCCCCACCCGCATCCACCTTCTTCCTCCACCTGCTTCCACCACCAAGCCGCACCGCACCCGCCCTAAAACTGGCCATTGCGCCACCTTCGACCATTGATGTGGCCGCCGCGCCATCTCCGACCCCCGATCCGGCCACCGCGCCGCTTTCTACCACCGGATCCTCCCGCGGACCCACCTTCTCCCCTGGATCCGCCTCTGATGGCACCTCCTCCCCTGGATCCGCCCGCGACGCTAACCGCCCATGCCCCGCCCCGCCCTGGTGTTGGGGAACGTAGTAATTTCAAAAAAAATTCCTACGCACACGCAAGATCATGGTGATGCATAGCAACGAGAGGGGAGAGTGTTGTCCACGTACCCTCGTAGACCGAAAGCGGAAGCGTTAGCACAGCGCGGTTGATGTAGTCATACGTCTTCACGATCCGACCGATCAAGTACCGAACGTACAACACCTCCGAGTTCAGCACACGTTCAGCCCGATGACGTCCCTCGAACTCCGATCCAGGCGAGTGTTGAGGGAGAGTTTTGTCAGCACGACGGCGTGGTGACGATGTTGATGTTCTACCGACGCAGGGCTTCGCCTAAGCACCGCTACAGTAATATCGAGGTGGACTATGGTGGAGGGGGGGGGGCACCGCACACGGCTAAAAGATCAAACGATCAATTGTTGTGTCTCTGGGGTGCCCCCTGCCCCCGTATATAAAGGAGCAAGGGGGGTGCGGCCGGCCAGGGAGTAGGCGCGCCAGGAGGAGTCCTACTCCCACCGGGAGTAGGACTCCCCCCTTTCCTAGTTGGATTAGGACTTGGGAGGGGGAAAGAGTGGAGGAGAAGAAGGGGGGGCGCCGCCTCCCTCTCCTTGTCCTATTCGGACTGGGGGGGGCGAGGCACGCGGCCCAGCCCTAGCCGCCTCTCCTCTCTTCCACCTAGGCCCACTAAGGCCCATTAAGTCCCCGGGGGGTTCCGGTAGCCTCCCGGTACTCCGGTAAAATCCCGATTTCACCCGGAACACTTCCGATATCCAAACATAGGCTTACAATATATCAATCTTCATGTCTCGACCATTTCGAGACTCCTCGTCATGTCCGTGATCACATCCGGGACTCTGAACAACCCTTCGGTACATCAAAACATATAAACTCATAATATAACTGTCATCAAAACGTTAAGCGTGCGGACCCTACGGGTTCGAGAACTATGTAGACATGACCGAGACACATCTACGGTCAATAACCAACAGCGGAACCTGGATGCTCATATTGGCTCCCACATATTCTACAAAGATCTTTATCGGTCAAACCGCATAACAACATACGTTGTTCCCTTTGTCATTGGTATGTTACTTGCCCGAGATTCGATCGTCGGTATCTCAATACCTACTTCAATCTCGTTACCGGCAAGTCTCTTTACTCATTCTGTAATACATCATCCTGCAACTAACTCATTAGTAGCAATGCTTGCAAGGCTTAAGTGATGTGCATTACCGAGAGGGCCCAGAGATACCTCTCCGACATTCGGAGTGACAAATCCTAATCTCGAAATACGCCAACCCAACAAGTACCTTTGGAGACACCTGTAGAGCACCTTTATAATCACCCAGTTACGTTGTGATGTTTGGTAGCACACAAAGTGTTCCGCCGGTAAACGGGAGTTGCATAATCTCATAGTCACAGGAACATGCATAAGTTATGAAGAAAGCAATAGCAACATACTAAACGATCGGGTGCTAAGCTAACGGAATGGGTCATGTCAATCACATCATTCTCCTAATGATGTGACCTCGTTAATCAAATGACAACTCATGTCTATGGTTAGGAAACATAACCATCTTTGATCAACGAGCTAGTCAAGTAGAGGCATACTAGTGACTTTTTGTCTATGTATTCACACATGTATTATGTTTCCGGTTAATACAATTCTAGCATGAATAATAAACATTTATCATGATATAAGGATATAAATAATAACTTTATTATTGCCTCTAGGGAATATTTCCTTCAGTCTCCCACTTGCACTAGAGTCAATAATCTAGATTACACAGTAATGATTCTAACACCCATGGAGCCTTGGTGCTGATCATGTTTTGCTCGTGAGGTAGGCTTAGTCAACGGGTCTGCAACATTCAGATCCGTTTGTATCTTGCAAATCTCCATGTCTCCCACCTGGACTTGATCGCGGATGTAATTGAAGCGTCTCTTGATGTGTTTTGTTCTCTTGTGAAATCTGGATTCCTTTGCCAATGCAATTGCACCAGTATTGTCACAAAAGATTTTCTTTGGACCCGATGCACTAGGTATGACACCTAGATCGGATATGAACTCCATCATCCAGACTCCTTCATTTGCTGCTTCCGAAGCAGCTATGTACTCCGCTTCACACGTAGATCCCACCATGACGCTTTGTTTAGAACTGTTCCAACTGACAGCTCCACCGTTCAATATAAATACGTATCTGGTTTGCGATTTAGAATCATCTGGATCAGTGTCAAAGCTTGCATCGACGTAACCATTTACGACGAGCTCTTTGTCACCTCCATAAATGAGAAACATATCCTTAGTCCTTTTCAGGTATTTCAGGATGTTCTTGACCGCTGTCCAGTGATCCACTCCTAGATTACTTTGGTACCTCCCTGCTAGACTTATAGAAAGGCACACATCAGGTCTAGTACACAGCATTGCATACATGATAGAGCCTATGGCTGAAGCATAGGGAACATCTTTCATTTTCTCTCTATCTTCTGCAGTGGTCGGGCATTGAGTCTTACTCAACTTCACACCTAGTAACGCAGGCAAGAACCCTTTCTTTGCTTGATCCATTTTGAACTTCTTCAAAACTTTGTCAAGGTATGTGCTTTGTGAAAGTCCAATTAAGTGTCTTGATCTATCTCTATAGATCTTGATGCCCAATATATAAGCAGCTTCACCGAGGTCTTTCATTGAAAAAATCTTATTCAAGTATCCCTTTATGCTATCCAGAAATTCTATATCATTTCCAATCAACAATATGTCATCCACATATAATACTAGAAATGCTACAGAGCTCCCACTCACTTTCTTGTAAATACAGGCTTCTCCAAAAGTCTGTACAAAACCAAATGCTTTGATCACACTATCAAAGCCTTTATTCCAACTCCGAGAGGCTTGCACCAGTCCATAAATGGATCGCTGGAGCTTGCACACTTTGTTAGCTCCCTTTGGATTGACAAAACCTTCCTGTTGCATCATATACAACTCTTCTTCCAGAAATCCATTCAGGAATGCAGTTTTGACATCCATTGCCTAATTTCATAATCATAAAATGCAGCAATTGCTAACATGATTCGGACAGACTTAAGCATCGCTACGGGTGAGAAAGTCTCATCGTAGTCAATCCCTTGAACTTGTCGAAAACCTTTCACAACAAGTCGAGCTTTGTTGACAGTAACATTACCGTCAGCGTCAGTCTTCTTCTTGAAGATCTATTTAGTCTCAATTGCTTGTCGATCATCGGGCAAGTCAACCAAAGTCCATACTTTGTTCTCATACATGGATCCCATCTCAGATTTCATGGCCTCAAGCCATTTTGCGGAATCTGGGCTCACCATCGCTTCTTCATAGTTCGTAGGTTCATCATGATCTAGTAGCATGACTTCCAGAACAGGATTACCATACCACTCTGGTGCGGATCTTACTCTGGTTGATCTACGAGGTTCAGTAGCAACTTGATCTGAAGTTCCATGATCATCATCATTAACGTCCTCACTAATTGGTGTAGGCGTCACAGAAACCGATTTCTGTGATGAACTACTTTCCAATAAAGGAGCAGGTATAGTTACCTCATCAAGTTCCACTTTCCTTCCACTCACTTCTTTCGAGAGAAACTCCTTCTCTAGAAAGGATCCATTCTTAGCAACAAATGTCTTGCCTTCGGATCTGTGATAGAAGGTGTACCCAATAGTCTCCTTTTGGTATCCTATGAAGACACATTTCTCTGATTTGGGTTCGAGCTTATCAGGTTGAAGCTTTTTCACATAAGCATCGCAGCCCCAAACTTTCAGAAACGACAACTTTGGTTTCTTGCCAAACCACAGTTCATAAGGCGTCGTCTCAACGGATTTCGATGGTGCCCTATTTAATGTGAATGCGGCCGTGTCTAAAGCATAACCCCAAAATGATAGCGGTAAATATGTAAGAGACATCATAGATGCACCATATCTAGTAAAGTACGATTACGACATTCGGACACACCATTACGCTGTGGTGTTCCAGGTGGCGTGAGTTGCGAAACTATTCCGCATTGTTTCAAATGTAGACCAAACTCGTAACTCAAATATTCTCCTCCACGATCAGATCGTAGAAACTTTATTTTCTTGTTACGATGATTTTCAACTTCACTATGAAATTCTTTGAACTTTTCAAATGTTTCAGACTTATGCTTCATTAAGTAGATATACCCATATCTGCTTAAATCATCTGTGAATGTGAGAAAATAACGATATCCGCCACGAGCCTCAACATTCATCGGACCACATACATCTGTATGTATGATTTCCAACAAATCTGTTGCTCTCTCCATAGTACCGGAGAACGTCGTTTTAGTCATCTTGCCCATGAGGCACGGTTCGCAAGTACCAAGTGATTCATAATCAAGTGGTTCCAAAAGTCCATCAGTATGGAGTTTCTTCATGCGCTTTACACCGATATGACCTAAACGGCAGTGCCACAAATAAGTTGCACTATCATTATCAACTCTACATCTTTTGGCTTCAACATTATGAATATGTGTATCACTACTATCGAGATTCATCAAAAATAGACCACTCTTCAAGGGTGCATGACCATAAAAGATATTACTCATATAAATAGAACAACCATTATTCTCTGATTTAGATGAATAACCGTCTCGCACCAAACAAGATCCAGATATAATGTTCATGCTCAACGCTGGCACCAAATAACAATTATTTAGGTCTAATACTAATCCCGAAGGTAGATGTAGAGGTAGCGTGCCGACCGCGATCACATCGACTTTGGAACCATTTCCCAAGCGCATCGTCACCTCGTCCTTTGCCAGTGTTCGCTTAATCCGTAGTCCTTGTTTCGAGTTGCAAATATTAGCAACAGAACCAGTATCAAATACCCAGGTGCTACTGCGAGCTCTAGTAAGGTACACATTAGTAACATGTATATCACATATACCTTTGTTCACCTTGCCACCCTTCTTATCTGCCAAATACTTGGGGCAGTTCCGCTTCCAGGACGTAACTCTTTTGTGCAGCAATGAGGATAATCCTCAAGTTACGGACCCATCATCTTTCAACTTTGCTTTCTCAAGGAACGCATTAAAATTCAACAGAACAACAGCATAAGCCATCTATCTACAATCAAACATAGACAAGCAAGATACTATCAGGTACTAAGTTCATTATAAATTTAAGTTCAATTAATCATATTACTTAAGAACTCCCACTTAGAAAGACATCCCTCTAATCTTCTAAGTGATCACGTGATCCAAATCAACTAAACCATAACCGATCATCACATGAAATGGAGTAGTTTTCAATGGTGAACATCACTATGTTGATCATATCTACTATATGATGCACGCTCGACCTTTCGGTCTTAGTGTTCCGAGGCCATATCTGCATATGCTAGGCTCGTCAAGTTTAACCTGAGTATTCTACGTGTGCAAAACTGGCTTGTACCCGTTGTAGATGGACGTAGAGCTTATCACACCCGATCATCACATGGTGTCTGGGCACGACGAACTTTGGCAACGGTGCATACTCAGGGAGAACACCTTTTATCTTGAAATTGAGTGAGAGATCATATTATAATGCTACCGTCAATCAAAGCAAGATAAGATGCATAAAAAGATAAACATCACATGCAATCAATATAAGTGATATGATATGGCCATCATCATCTTGTGCTTGTGATCTCCATCTCCGAAGCACCGTCATGATCACCATCGTCACCGGCGCGACACCTTGATCTCCATCGTAGCATCGTTGTCGTATTGCCAATCTTATGCTTTCACGACTATCGCTACTGCTTAGTGATAAAGTAAAGCATTATAGGGCAATTGCATTGCATACAATAAAGCGACAACCATATGGCTCCTGCCAGTTGCCGATAACTCGGTTACAAAACATGATCATCTCATACAATAAAATTTAGCATCATGTCTTGACCATATCACATCACAACATGCCCTGCAAAAACAAGTTAGACGTCCTCTACTTTGTTGTTTGCAAATTTTACATGGCTGCTACGGGCTTAGCAAAAACCGTTCTTACCTACGCATCAAAACCACAATGATAGTTTGTCAAGTTGATGCTATTTTAACCTTCGCAAGGACCGGGCATAGCCACACTTGGTTCAACTAAAGTTGGAGAAACTGACACCCGCCAGCCACCTGTGTGCAAAGCACGTCGGTAGAACCAGTCTCGCGTAAGCGTACGCGTAATGTCAGTCCGGGCTGCTTCATCCAACAATACCGCCGAACCAAAGTATGACATGCTGGTAAGCAGTATGACTTATATCGCCCACAACTCACTTGTGTTCTACTCGTGCATATGACATCTACGCATAAAACCAGGCTCTGATGCCACTGTTGGGGAATGTAGTAATTTCAAAAAAAATTCCTACGCACATGCAAGATCATGGTGATGCATAGCAATGAGAGGGGAGAGTGTTGTCCACGTACCACCGTAGACCGAAAGCGGAAGCGTTAGCACAACGCGGTTGATGTAGTCATATGTCTTCACGATCCGACCGATCAAGTACCAAACGTACGGCACCTCCGAGTTCAGCACACGTTCTGCCCGATGACGTCCCTCGAACTCCGATCCAGCCGAGTGTTGACGGAGAGTTTCGTCAGCACGATGGCGTGGTGACGATGTTGATGTTCTACCGACGCAGGGCTTCGCCTAAGCACCGCTACAGTAATATCGAGCTGGACTATGGTGGAGGGGGGGCACCGCACATGGCTAAAAGATTAAACGATCAATTGTTGTGTCTCTGGGGTGACCCCTTCCCCCGTATATAAAGGAGCAAGGGGGGTGCGTCCAGCCAGGGAGTAGGCGCGCCAGGAGGAGTCCTACTCCCACCGGGAGTAGGACTCCCCCCTTTCCTAGTTGGATTAGGACTTGGGAGGGGGAAAGAGTGGAGGAGAAGAAGGAAGGGGGGGCGCCGCCCCCCTCTCCTTGTCCTATTTGGACTGGGAGGGGGGGAGGGGCGCGCGGCCCAGCCCTAGCCGCCTCTCCTCTCTTCCACCTAGGCCCACTAAGGCCCATTAAGTCCCCGGGGGGTTCCGGTAGCCTCCCGGTACTCCGGTAAAATCCCGATTTCACCCGGAACACTTCCGATATCCAAACATAGGCTTCCAATATATCAATCTTCATGTCTTGACCATTTCGAGACTCCTCGTCATGTCCGTGATCACATCTGGGACTCCGAACAACCTTCGGTACATCAAAACATATAAACTCATAATATAACTGTCATCGAAACGTTAAGCGTGCGGACCCTACGGGTTCGAGAACTATGTAGACATGACTGAGACACGTCGCCGATCAATAACCAATAGCAGAACCTGGATGCTCATATTGGCTCCCACATATTCTACGAAGATCTTTATCGGTCAAACCGCATAACAACATACGTTGTTCCCTTTGTCATCGGTATGTTACTTGCCCGCGATTCGATCGTCGGTATCTCAATACCTAGTTCAATCTCGTTACTGGCAAGTCTCTTTACTCGTTCTGTAATACATCATCCCGCAACTAACTCATTAGTAGCAATACTTGCATGGCTTAAGTGATGTGCATTACTGAGAGGTCCCAGAGATACCTCTCCGACATTCGGAGTGACAAATCCTAATCTCGAAATACGCCAACCCAACAAGTACCTTTGGAGACACCTGTAGAGCACCTTTATAATCACCCATTTATGTTGTGACGTTTGGTAGCACACAAAGTGTTCCTCCGGTAAACGGGAGTTACATAATCTCATAGTCATAGGAACATGTATAAGTTATGAAGAAAGCAATAGCAACATACTAAACGATCGGGTGCTAAGCTAACGGAATGGGTCATGTCAATCACATCATTCTCCTAATGATGTGACCCCATTAATCAAATGACAACTCATGTCTATGGTTAGGAAACATAACCATCTTTGATCATCGAGCTAGTCAAGTAGAGGCATACTAGTGACAATCTGTTTGTCTATGTATTCACACATGTATTATGTTTCCAGTTAATACAATTCTAGCATGAATAATAAACATTTATCATGATATAAGGAAATAAATAATAACTTTATTATTGCCTCTAGGGCATATTTCCTTCACCTAGACCCACTCACCTCCCGCCGCCGGTGTCGCGCCGCCCCGAACCTCCCCATCGCCTGTGCCGTGCCGCCCCGAACCTCCTTGTCTCTGGTGTCGTGTCGTGGCCCGAACCTCCTCACTGTCGGTGCCCCGCCCCACCTCTCCCACACCGGCCGGGACCCCCGCCACTGGTGCCCTCTTCGCTGCCGACCCCGTCAACACCAGGTGCCGGAACGTCCTCAACAGTGACGAGATCGACCGCCTCCCGAGTCGCCCGCCCCCGCGTTCCCTTCCGGCGACCGGCCCGCCCCCAACTTCTTCTAAACTTCTCCAACCTTCTCCCTAGTCTAGAGCTTTGGGTCCAGGCCCCTGCAGCAAAAAATTAGCGTCCACTCCTATGGAAATTCTTCTCCAACATCTTCCTGCGGTGAGTGTTCTTCAAGTTTTGCACTTCTTCCCAGCTTCTTCCGAACTTCTGTTTATTTCATACCTAGTGAATTTGCCTTGAAATTAGGCCATCCATATATACCTTCAGCTCAGTAAAAATAGTTTTTCTACAAACTGGTACTACTGTTAGTTACTTTTACATAATTCTTAGATGGTTGGCTAGCCTAAATCAGTAGGCACCGAGCTCAAAAATTCTGAAACTCTACACACTCCTCTAGCGGACAGCAAGGGATGCTCTAACTGAAACTCTGAAACTCAATTGTGCCGCGAGTGCCTAACTATGTTCGTCGATGCAACTCTCATCACAAACTCTTTGTTTTGCCTTGTGAAAACGATGCAGATGTGGGCATCCAGTCGCGGAGAGATGTGCGGAGCGCTGCATTCTGTCGTCGTTGACCCCGTGGCCGTGGGCAACCAGGCAGCTGATGTAGATACATCCTGAGCGGTAGTGCTATTCTACTATCTGCATTGCAAATATATGGTTGGTGATTTTTCACTTGTTAAATTACATGATGAGATGATATGAGCTGTGGAAAAGGAGCGAGCAGGACACAATAAAGATGATGTCTTGACTTCATTTTTGGGACGGTTCAAAATGTGTTTGGGTCAATTTCTTCTTTATTTTCTCAGTCACTATCTTGTTCTTGCTGATTTTTTGAAAGATGGTCTTGTGTTATGTGAAGATGTGAACAAAAATATGTATTCACAACAAAGAACACAAAGGTGTTGTGGTGATGTAAAGTACGCCCCGGCATCTTTAGTTTTCCAGATTGCTATGAATATTTTTGTAATCTTAATGGTGGCTTTGATGTAATTTATTTCTATAGATGTATAAAACCTGTTCGATTCATGGTGAACAAAAACATGTTGCTGCATGTCGAGTGTTCCTGACTTGAGCGTGTATTTTCTTTTGATTTATGTGGCATTATATATGAGGTACTGTGGTACTGAGGTTTGGCTGGAAATGAGTGAGGGAGTTAATTTGTTTGAGCCTTGGACTTGTTGATGCTTCTTTCTAGTAGCATCATGGTACAAGCATTTCGTACATTGATGTTTCCTCTCTACTAGGCGGTGTGATGTTTTAGGAACAAACTTTGTTGCTAAACACAACAAAAATTGTAGGTAAAATGACTCAATTGCAGCCCACTCTTTTTGCACCTGCAGTTTTGTTGGTTTTGCACCTAGATGTTATTATGCTACAATTTTTTCAAAAGTTCAAAGATGTCAATTATAGAAATTGGATGAATGCTCTGTTGTGCTTGTACTACTGTGCTAAAAATTTGCTTTAACTTTTTTGTGAAGGTCAAAATATTGTGTTCGAGAAGGTCAAGTGTGTTATGTGTATCTCAGCAAGTTCAAAAAAATTTAAACACACAAGGGAAAACATGGGAGATTTGCGATTTTTTTAGAACTTCAAGTGACAAACAAATTTAAAAAGAGCACAAACAAAAAATAAGCCTAGAAAATTCACTTCAAAAACATCAACAAGATGAAGGATGTTCTCTTTGTTCTCGAATGCAAAAACAAACTTTTAAATAAAAAGGGGATGTAGTATACGCATTTTCTAAAAAGAAACCAAGAAGTTCGGATGAAACTAACGGAGTAGTACAATGTTAAAAAATACAGTTTTCTCTCATTATTAAAAGAATAAAACCAAGAAGTTCAAAATTTTAGAACAAAGAAGTTTGAAAAAATCTTATTTTCCTCATTACTAAAAGAATAAAAACCAATAAGTTCAAATTAAAATAACGGATGAGCACTATGCATACAAAAAACCACACATTGTTCATGTTTCTAGAAAAAATATTCAAGAAAAAAAATTGTTCGATGTATAGGTAAAAAACATTTTTTCTAAAAATAAAAGTAAGAAGTTCAAAATAAAATAACAGAGAAGTTCGAAATTTATAAAAATTAGAATAGCAGATCATTCCATTTCCTGTTAAACCGATAAGTTCTAATTAAACTAAAAAAGGAGTTCAATTGTAACAAAAAATTGGATTTTTTTGTTCCTAGAAATATAACCAAGAAGTTCAAATTTTAAAAACAAAGTACCATGATATTTCTATGCGAAGAACAAAATAAGGACCACCTAAAATAATATAAACTCTCGAAGTTCATATTTAATAAATTGGAGAGTTCGACAATAATGAGAAAACAAAAAAGAGACACATACATTTGTACAAAAAAAGCTCATGGATTTCCCATCTTTGGAAAATGGATTTTCCTCATTTCTAAAATAATCGAGAAGTTCAAATTTAAAATTTTGATCATTTCAAAAATTATACAAAAACATGGATTTCCCCATTTCTAGAAAAACTTAGATTTCTAAATTTTGAAGACAAATAAATCCAATGTTTATTACAAACCCCAAGAAAGTGAAACACAAAAAAACAAAGCATCTCAACACAAATTTATATAAAAAAATGATTTTATCTATTAAAAAACTCTAGAAGTTCAAAATCAAAAAAACGGAGCAGTTCGATAGTTATAAAAAAGAAGATTTCCTCATTATTAAGGAATGAAAAAACAAGAACTTCAATTTTTCAAAATAGAGCAGTACAAAATTCGTAAGAAAGGATTTTCACCGTTTCTTACAAAAAAACTCTAGAAGTTCATATTTAAATAACGGGTCGGTTCAATATTTATTAGAATGCTAGGATTTTTCCGTTACTACAAGGAAATAAACCAAGAAGTCCAAATTACGAAAATAGAGAAGTTCGATATTTATAAAAAAAACTCAGATTTTTCCTTGTTACTAAAGATTAAAATGAGGAAGTTCAAATTAAAAAAGAAGAGTAGTTCGATATATACGGGAAACTCAAATTACTACCGTTTTAAGAAAATAAAATAAAATATGAAGTTCAATTTACAAAAAAAATGTTTGATGGTTATAAAAAACATATTCCTTTTTAAGAATATGACTAAGAAGTTGAAATTAAAATAACAGAGAAGTTCGAAGTATATAATAAACTCAGATTTGTTGCAAGAAGTTCAAGTGCACCACCTTGCATGGTTCAGAATTTATATTGCGGGACATCCAACCTCCAATTACACGTTTTAAAATGGCAAAAAATAATGTCAGACCTTCAATTGCGTGTAATTCGACGTATACACAAAAAGCGACAGAAATTCTTAGTGAAAACAATGAGAAGTTCGAGTACATCAAGGAATGCATTTCAGGTGACAATAAAAGTATAGAAAAATAAAAAACTTAAAAGGTTTATTGAAAGAAGTTCAAGTGCTCTGTCCGGGGAAGTTCAAAAATTCTTGCGAGAGAGGTTCACCTTGTATTTCCATGTTCGATTTTTTTCGTATAAAAATTGAATACAATTCTTTACTCGAAGTATAAAAAGGTGAAGTTCATATTGAAATAACAGAGAAGTTCGGAGTTTATTAAAACCTAGGATTTACCTGTTCAAAAAATAAAAAACACAAAGCCATTTTTTGTACTTTTAAAAACAGCTCATAAACGGAAAAAATGGTTGCTAGAAGTTCAAGTGCTCGGTGAGGAAAAGTTCAAAAAAATTCTCGTGAGAGAGGTTCACCGCGTATTTAGATGTCCAAAATACATAAAAATATGCTATTTTTGTGTTTTAAAATAATTCTCTCAAACCAGAGAGAAGTTCAAAGTGATAATAACCAGAAGTCCACATACTACATGGAGTGTATTTCATATAAGAAAAAAACAATAAAGTGAAACAGACTGAAGTTCAAACAGACATGCCCCAGAAGTTCAACTACTTCACGCAATGCAAAAAATAGCACCTCAAAAACAGAGTGAGGTTCAAACAGACATGCCCAAGAAGTTCAACTACTTCACGCCGTGCGTTTCCATTTGCAATGAAGGCAGAAATCATGATCTCGTCATTTCTCTAATTTACTTCAAAACGACAGGAATATCATTTGTGTAAATTCAAGTCCTCGGTCGGAGAAAGTTAAAAAAATATTATGAGAGAGGTTTGTACAAAAAGAATATCATTTGTGTAACACTTACGAAATGAATGAGAAAAATTAAAAACGAAAATACGTCACAGAAGTTCAACATGAAAACAGCAGGAAGTTCGACTACTATAGTGAATGAATTTGAGATGAAAAACTTTTAAAATAGTCACGAGTATGAAAAAATGATCAACACGGGAAAGTTGCGTGCTTACATCAGCTTTCCACCGGTATATTACTTGCTCAATTCCGGTGAGTGTTCCGATGAGTGGATGGAGCGCTACGGGAAAAAAAGCACGTGAAAAACAGAGTGAAGTTCAAGTAGACATGCCGAGAAGTTCTGGTTCTTCACGCGGTGCATTTTCGAAAAATCTGTTTCGCGACAAAGGTAGGACGAAAGATCTCGTCATTTTTGAAATTACTTGAAAACGGCTAGGAATCAGAGAAAACCATCAACATGAAAAAGTTTCGCATTTTCCTTAGCTTTTCAACGGTATATTATTTGCCCCATTCCCATAAAGTTTGTAGAAATTACGGCGAAAATACGTTTTTAGCCATTTTGAAAATTGACTTAAAACAGTAAGAAATTGGGAGAAACAATATATACCAAAAAGTTTCGCATTTCCTCAAGCTTTCCAACACCATATCATTTGCTACATTCGGCGTACGGTTAAAAAATTAGCTCAAAAATATGAACTCGGTGCAACTTGGACCGTTTGGTAAATCACTTTTGAACCATTCAAAATTAGAAAAAACTTTTAACATGAAAAAGTAGCGCATTTCCATAGGCTTTCCAACGCTATATCATTTGCCTCAATTGGATTAGCCGTTTCAAAATGACATCGAAAATACGAACTCGGCTGTTTGGTTTGCGAAATTTTACAATTTTCCAAATTACTCTTTAACCGTAGGGAATTAGAAAAAACTTTCAACATGTGGAATGAGCGGTTTTGCAACAGCTTTCCAACGTCATATTATTTGCCTTATTCCGATAAACGGTTTAGAAATGTGATCGAAAATACGATTCATGTTTTTTGTATGAAGAAAAAACAATTTTCAAAACTGCTCTTAAACTGCTTACATTTTGTCAAAGAATTAGCTTGGGTCGTGATACTGGTGTCCATAGCTTTCCAATGGTATATAGCAAGCCCCATTTGGGCAATGTTGGCGGAAGTTCAACCTAACACAGGGGGAAGTTGAGGTTGAATAACTTAGGCAGTAAAATTGCAAAAAACGCAATTTCATCACGACCCGAGTGCAAAATCCGCCAACGAGCGAGATTCCTATTTAAAACTGGTATTTGGTTGCTAAAAATTGTTTCTAGATTACACTAACATCATATAGAACATGACTGACCAGAATAAATCGCGGGGGAAGCCACGGTTGCGAAGATAGCCCGAAGGTTGGGTTCGTACAGAGGGAAGTTCAGGCGCGCTACTTAGACAGTTTAAGTTGTGATCAGAATATTATTCTGATCCCGTGATAAGAATAGTGTTTATGTGTGTGTGTATATATATATTATCATATGATCTCTTATGCTAAAGTAACAATTCAATCACAATTTCAAGTATGAATCATAAACTTCATTGAGAACCAACAAACTCTAACCTGAGTCATTGAGGCAATTGCAATTTATCATAACATAGGAAAGAGTCAATATAAGAGCTTTTCAGCAAGTCCACATACTCAACCATCTTTTAGTCTTTCATAATTGCTAACACTCATGCAATATTTATGGGTATCAAATTTTAATCGGACACAGAGAAAGATAGGGGCATATAGTTTTGCCTCCCAACGTTTTACCTCAAGGGTAATGATGTCTACTACACAACCTTCTTGTAGACGTTGTTGGGCCTCCAAGTGCAGAGGTTTGTAGGACAGTAGCAAATTTCCCTCAAGTGGATGAC
This sequence comes from Triticum urartu, assembly GCF_003073215.2. Taxonomy (NCBI): domain Eukaryota; kingdom Viridiplantae; phylum Streptophyta; class Magnoliopsida; order Poales; family Poaceae; genus Triticum; species Triticum urartu. The sequence continues at coordinate 468,546,900 of NC_053028.1, forward strand.
CTAAGGTTTATCAATCCGTAGGAGGCGTAGGATGAAGATGGTCTCTCTCAAGCAACCCTGCAACCAAATAACAAAGAGTCCCTTGTGTCCCCAACACACCCAATACAATGGTAAATTGTATAGGTGCACTAGTTCGGCAAAGAGATGGTGATACAAGTGCAATATGGATAGTAGACAAAGGTTTTTGTAATCTGAAAATATATAAACAGCAAGGTAACTAATGATAAAAGTGAGCGTAAACGGTATTGCAATGCTAGGAAACAAGGCCTAGGGTTCATACTTTCACTAGTGCAAGTCCTCTCAACAATAATAACATAATTGGATCACATAACTATCCCTCAAAATGCAACAAAGAGTCACTCCAAAGTCACTAATAGCGGAGAACAAACGAACAGATTATGGTAGGGTACGAAACCACCTCAAAGTTATTCTTTCCAATCAATTTGTTGGGCTATTCCTATAAGTGTCACGAACAACCCTAGAGTTCGTACTAGAATAACACCTTAAGACACAAATCAACCAAAACCCTAATGTCACCTAGATACTCCAATGTCACCTCAAATATCCATGGGTATGATTATACGATATGCATCACACAATCTCGGATTCATCTATTCAACCAACACATAGAACCTCAAAGAGTGCCCCAAAGTTTCTATTGGAGAATCACGACGAAAACGTTTGCCAACCCCTATGCATAAGTTCATGGGCGGTACCCGCAAGTTGATCACCAAAACATACATCAAGTGAATCACGTGATATCCCATTGTCACCACAGATACGCACGGCAAGACATACATCAAGTGTTCTCAAATGTTTAAAGACTCAATCCTATAAGATAACTTCAAAGGGGAAACTCAATCCATTGCAAGAGAGTAGAGGGGGAGGAGAAACATAAGATCCAACTATAATAGCAAAGCTCGCGATACATCAAGATCGTGCCAAATCAAGAACAGGAGAGAGAGAGAGAGATCAAACACATAGCTACTAGTACATACCCTCAGCCCCGAGGGAGAACTACTCCCTCCTCGTCATGGAGAGCACCGGGATGATGAAGATGGCCACCGGAGAGGGATTCCCCCTCCGGCAGGGTGTCGGAACGGGTCTAGATTGGCTTTCGGTGGCTACAGAGGCTTCTGGCGGCGGAACTCCCGATCTATTGTGCTCCCGGATGTTTTTAGGGTATATGGAGATATATAGGCGGAAAAAGTACATCAGGGGGGCCACGAGGGGCCCACGAGGGTGGAGGGCGCGCCCTAGGGGGGTGGGCGCGCCCCCCTACCTCGTGGCTCCCTCGTTTCTTTCCTGACATGCACTCCAAGTCCATTAGGTTGCTTTGCTTCCAAAAATAAGTTCCGTGAAATTTCAGGTCAATTGGACTCCGTTTGATTTTCCTTTTCTGTGATACTCTAAAACAAGGAAAAAACAGAAACTGGCACTGGGCACTGGGTTAATAGGTTAGTCCCCAAAATCATATTAAATAGCATATAAATGCATATAAAACATCCAAGGTTGATAATACAATAGCATGGAACAATCAAAAAATATAGATACGTTGGAGACGTATCAGCATCCCCAAGCTTAATTCCTGCTCATCCTCGAGTAGGTAAATGATGAAAACAAAATTTTTGATGTGGAATGCTACCTAACATATTTATCCATGTAATTTTCTTTATTGTGGCAATAATATTCAGATCCATAAGATTCAAGACAAAAGTTTAATATTGACATAAAATAATAATACTTCAAGCATACTAACTAAGCAATCATGTCTTCTCAAAATAACATGGCCAAAGAAAGCTATCCCTACAAAATCATATAGTCTGGCTATGCTCCATCTTCACCACACAACGTATTCAAATCATGCACAACCCCGATGACAAGCCAAGCAATTGTTTCATACTTTTGGTGTTCTCAAACTTTTTCAATCTTCATGCAATACATGAGCGTGAGCCATGGACATAGCACTATTGGTGGAATAGAATGGTGGTTGTGGAGAAGACAAAAAGGAGAAGATAGTCTCACATCAACTAGGCATATTAACGGGCTATGGAGATGCCCATTAATAGATATCAATGTGAGTGAGTAGGAATTGCCATGCAACGGATGCACTAGAGCTATAAGTGTATGAAAGCTCAAAAGGAAACTAAGTGGGTGTGTATCCAACTCGCTTGCTCATGAAGACCTAGGGCATTTTGAGGAAGCCCATCATTGGAATATACAAACCAAGTTCTATAATGAAAGATTTCCACTAGTATATGAAAGTGACAACATAGGAGACTCTCTATCATGAAGATCATGGTGCTACTTTGAAGCACAAGTGTGGTAAAAGGATAGTAGCATTGCCCCTTCTCTCTTTTTCTCTCATTTTTTATTTTTTTATTTTTTTTTCTTATTTGGGCCTTCTCTTTTTTATGGCCTCTTTTCTGTTTTTTTATTTGGGCTTCTTTGGCCTCTTTTATTTATTTATTTTCGTTCGGAGTCTCATCCCGACTTGTGGGGGAATCATAGTCTCCATCATCCTTTCCTCACTGGGACAATGCTCTAATAATGATGATCATCACACTTTTATTTACTTACAACTCAAGAATTACAACTCGATACTTAGAACAAGATATGACTCTATATGAATGCCTCCGGCGGTGTACCCGGATGTGCAATGATGCATGAGTGACATGTATGAAAGAATTATGAACGGTGGCTTTGCCACAAATACAATGTCAACTACATGATCATGCAAAGCAATATGACAATGATGGAGCGTGTCATAATAATGGAACGGTGGAAAGTTGCATGGCAATATATCTTGGAACGGTTATGGAAATGCCATAATAGGTAGATATGGTGGCTGTTTTGAGGAAGATATATGGTGGGTTTGTGGTACCGGTGAAAGTTGCGCGGTACTAGAGAGGCTAGCAATGGTGGAAGGGTGAGAGTGCGTATAACCCATGGACTCAACATTAGTCATAAAGAACTCACATACTTATTGCAAAAATATATTAGTTATCGAAACAAAGTATTACGCGCATGCTCCTAGGGGGATAGATTGGTAGGAAAAGACCATCGCTCGTCCTCGACCACCACTCATAAGGAAGGCAATCAATAAATAAATCATGCTCCGACTTCATAACATAACGGTTCACCATACGTGCATGCTACGGGAATCACAAACTTTAACACAATTATTTCTCAAATTCACAACTACTCAACTAGCATGACTCTAATATCACCATCTCCATATCTCAAAACAATTATCAAGTATAAAACTTCTCTTAGTATTCAATGCACTTTATATGAAAGTTTTTATTATATCCCTCTTGGATGCCCATCATATTAGGACTAGTTTCATATGTTGGGGATCGTAGCAGAAATTTAAAATTTTCTACGCATCACCAAGATCAATCTATGGATTCATCTAGCAACGAGAGGGAGAGGAGTGCATCTACATACCCTTTGTAGATCGCGAGCGGAAGCGTTCAAGAGAACGGGGTTGATGGAGTCGTACTCGTCGTGATCCAAATCACCGATGATCCTAGCGCCGAACGGACGGCACCTCCGCGTTCAACACACGTATGGAGCGGAGACGTCTCCCGTGCCTTGATCCAGCAAGGAGGAGGGAGAGGTTGAGGAAGATAGCTCCAACAGCAGCACGACGACGTGGTGGTGGTGGATCGGCAGTACTCCGGCAGGGCTTCGCCAAGCTCTTAACGGAGGAGGAGAGGTGTTGGGGAGGGGAGGGGCTGCGCCTTTGATGTTGTGTGTAGCCCTCCCCTTGCCCCTCTATTTATAGGGGAAGGGGAAGGGGTTTGGCCCCCTCTAGATGAGATCTAGAGGGGGGGGGGCAAGGGGAGGGGCTTGCCCCCCAAGCAAGGGGGCGCCCCCTCTAGGGTTTCCCCCCAACCCTAGGCGCATGGGCCCAAGGGGGGAAGCACCCAGCCCTCCAAGGGCTGGTTCCCTTTCATCTACGGCCCATGAGGCCCTCCGAGAGAGGTGGCCCCTCCCGGTGGACTCCCGGAACCCCTCCGGTGGCCCCGGTACAATACCGATATGCCCCCGAACTTTTCCGGTGACCGTATGACAACTTCCCACATATACATCTTCACCTCCGGACCATTTCGGAACTCCTCGTGACGTACGGGATCTCATCCGGGACTCCGAACAACATTCAATAATCACATACAAGTCTTCCTAATAACCCTAGCGTCATCGAACCTTAAGTGTGTAGACCCTACGGGTTCGGGAACCATGCACACATGACCGAGACAACTCTCCGGCCAATAACCAACAGCGGGATCTGGATACCCATGTTGGCTCCCACATGTTCCATGATGATCTCATCGGATGAACCACGATGTCGAGGATTCAAGCAATCTCGTATACAATTCCCTTTGTCAATCGGTATGTTACTTGCCCAAGATTCGATCGTCGGTATCTCAATACCTCGTTCAATCTCGTTACCGGCAAGTCACTTTACTCGTTCCGTAACACATCATCCCGTGACCAACCCTTAGTCACATTGAGCTCATTACAATGATGTCTTACCGAGTGGGCCCAGAGATACCTCTCCGTCATACGGAGTGACAAATCCCAGTCTCGATTTGTGCCAACCCAACAGACACTTTCGGAGATACCCGTAGTGCACCTTTATAGTCACCTAGTTACGTTGTGACGTTTGGCACACCCAAAGTATTCCTACAGTATCCGGGAGTTGCACAATCTCATGGTCTAAGGAAAAGATACTTGACATTAGAAAAGCTTTAGCAGACGAACTACACGATCTTGTGCTATGCTTAGGATTGGGTCTTGTCCATCACATCATTCTCCTAATGATGTGATCCCGTTATCAATGACATCCAATGTCCATGGTCAGGAAACCGTAACCATCTATTGATCAACGAGCTAGTCAACTAGAGGCTCACTAGGGACATGTTGTGGTCTATGTATTCACACATGTATTACGATTTCCGAATAACACAATTATAGCATGAACAATAGACAATTATCATGAACAAGGAAATATAATAATAACCATTTTATTATTGCCTCTAGGACATATTTCCAACAGTCTCCCACTTGCACTAGAGTCAATAATCTAGTTACATTGTGATGAATCGAACACCCATAGAGTTCTGGTGTTGATCATGTTTTGCTCGAGGAAGAGGTTTAGTCAACGGATCTGCGACATTCAGGTCTGTATGCACTTTACAAATATCTATGTATCCATTTTGAACATTTTCACGAATGGAGTAGAAGCGACGCTTGATATGCCTGGTCTTCCCGTGAAACCTGGGCTCCTTGGCAAGGGCAATAGCTCTAGTGTTGTCACAGAAGAGAGTCATCGGGCTCGACACATTGGGAATAACTCCTAGGTCGGTAATGAACTCCTTCATCCAGATTGCTTCTTGTGCTGCCTCCGAGGCTGCCATGTACTCCACTTCACATGTAGATCCCGCCACGAAGCTTTGCTTGCAACTGCACCAGCTGACTGCCCCACCATTCAAAATATACACGTATCCGGTTTGTGACTTAGAGTCATCCAGATTTGTGTCGAAGCTAGCATCGACGTAACCCTTTACGACGAGCTCTTCGTCACCTCCATAAACGAGAAACATATCCTTAGTCCTCTTCAGGTACTTCAGGATATTCTTGACCGCTGTCCAGTGTTCCATGCCGAGATTACTTTGGTACCTTCCTACCAAACTCACGACAAGGTTTACATCAGGTCTGGTACACAGCATGGCATACATAATAGACCCTATGGCCGAGGCATAGGGGACGACACTCATCTTTTCTCTATCTTCTGCCGTGGTTGGGCATTGAGCCGTGCTCAATCTCACACCTTGCAATACAGGCAAGAACCCCTTCTTGGACTGATCCATATCGAACTTCTTGAATATCTTGTCAAGGTATGTACTTTGTGAAAGACCAATGAGGCGTCTCGATCTATCTCTATAGATCTTGATGCCTAATATATAAGTAGCTTCTCCAAGATCCTTCATTGAAAAACACTTGTTCAAGTAGGCCTTTATGCTTTCCAAGAATTCTATATCATTTCCCATCAATAGTATGTCATCCACATATAATATGAGAAATGCTACAGAGCTCCCACTCACTTTCTTGTAAACACAGGCTTCTCCATAAGTCTGCGTAAACCCAAATGCTTTGATCATCTCATCAAATCGAATGTTCCAACTCCGAGATGCTTGCACCAGCCCATAGATTGAGCGTTGGAGCTTGCACACCTTGTCAGCATTCTTAGGATCGACAAAACCTTCCGGCTGCATCATATACAATTCATACGATGTCGTCTCCACGGATTTCGACGGAGCCCTATTTAAAGTGAATGCGGCAGTCTCTATAGCATAACCCCAAAATGATAGCGGTAGATCGGTAAGATACATCATAGATCGCACCATATCTAATAGAGTGCGACTACGACATTCGGACACACCATTACGCTGAGGTGTTCCAGGCGGCGTGAGTTGTGAAACTATTCCACATCTCCTTAAGTGCGTGCCAAATTCATGACTCAAATATTCTCCCCCACGATCTGATCGTAAGAACTTGATTTTCCTGTCACGTTGATTCTCAACCTCACTCTGAAATTCCTTGAACTTTTCAAAGGTCTCATACTTGTGTTTCATTAAGTAGGCATACCCATATCTACTCAAGTCATCAGTGAGGGTGAGAACATAACGATAGCCACCGTGAGCCTCAACGTTCATTGGACCGCACACATCAGTATGTATGATTTCCAATAAGTTGGTTGCTCGCTCCATTGTTCCGGAGAACGGAGTCTTGGTCATTTTGCCCATGAGGCATGGTTCACACGTGTCAAATGATTCATAATCAAGAGACTCCAAAAGTCCATCTGCATGGAGTTTCTTCATGCGTTTGACACCAATGTGACCAAGGCGGCAGTGCCACAAGTATGTGGGACTATCATTATCAACCTTACATCTTTTGGCATTCACACTATGAATATGTGTAACATCATGTTCGAGATTCAATAAGAATAAACCATTGACCAGCGGGGCATGACCATAAAACATGTCTCTCATATAAATAGAACAACCATTATTCTCAGATTTAAATGAGTGGCCATCTCGCATTAAACGAGATCCAGATACAATGTTCATGCTCAAAGCTGGTACTAAATAACAATTATTGAGGTTTAAAACTAATCCCGTAGGTAAATGTAGAGGCAGCGTGCCGACGGCGATCACATCGACCTTGGAACCATTCCTGACGCGCATCGTCACCTCGTCCTTCGCCAGTCTTCGCTTATTCCGCAGCTCCTGTTTTGAGTTACAAATATGAGCAACCGCACTGGTATCAAATACCCAGGAGCTACTACGAGCGCTGGTTAGGTACATATCAATAACATGTATATCACATATACCTTTGACATTGCCGGCCTTCTTATCCGCTAAGTACTTGGGGCAGTTCCGCTTCCAGTGACCGTTTCCCTTACAATAGTAGCACTCAGTCTCAGGCTTGGGTCCATTCTTTGGCTTCTTCCCGGCAGCTTGCTTACCGGGCGCAGCAACTCCCTTGCCGTCCTTCTTGAAGTTCATTTTACCCTTGCCTTTCTTGAACTTAGTGGTTTTATTCACCATCAACACTTGATGTTCCTTTTTGATTTCCACCTCCGCTGATTTCAGCATTGAATATACCTCAGGAATGGTCTGTTCCATCCCCTGCATATTGAAGTTCATCACAAAGCTCTTGTAGCTACGTGGGAGCGACTGAAGAATTCTGTCAACGACCGCATCATCCGGGAGATTAGCTCCCAGCTGAGACAAGCGGTTGTGCAACCCAGACATTTTGAGTATGTGCTCGCTGACGGAACTGTTCTCCTCCATCTTACAACTGTAGAACTTGTCGGAGACTTCATATCTCTCGACCCGGGCATGAGCTTGGAAAATCATTTTCAGCTCTTGGAACATCTCATATGCTCCGTGTTGCTCAAAACGCTTTTGGAGCCCCGGTTCTATGCTGTATAGCATGCTGCACTGAACCAGGGAGTAATCATCACTACGCGTCTGCCAAGCGTTCATAACGTCTTGTTCTGCTGGGAAAACAGATGCTTCGCCTAGTGGTGCATCAAGGACATATGCTTTCCTGGCAGCTATGAGGATAATCCTCAGGTTACGGACCCAGTCCGTGTAGTTACTGCCATCGTCTTTCAGCTTGGTTTTCTCTAGGAACACGTTGAAGTTGAGGGCAACATTAGCGTGGGCCATTTGATCTACAAGACATATTGCAAAGATTTTAGACTATGTTCATGATAATTAAGTTCATCTAATCAAATTATTTAATGAACTCCCACTCAGATAGACATCCCTCTAGTCATCTAAGTGATACATGATCCGAGTCAACTAGGCCGTGTCTGATCATCACGTGAGACGGACTAGTCATCATCGGTGAACATTTTCATGTTGATCGTATCTTCTATACGACTCATGTTTGACCTTTTGGTCTTCCGTGTTCCGAGGCCATGTCTGTACATGCTAGGCTCGTCAAGTCAACCTAAGTGTATTGTGTGTGTAAATCTGGCTTACACCCGTTGTATGCGAACGTTAGAACCTATCACACCCGATCATCACGTGGTGCTTCGGAACAATGGACCTTAGCAACGGTGCACAGTTAGGGGGAACACTTTCTTGAAATTATTGCGAGGGATCATCTTATTTATGCTACCGTCGTTCTAAGCAAATAAGATGTAAATCATGATAAACATCACATGCAATCAAATAGTGACATGATATGGCCAATATCATTTTGCTCCTTTTGATCTCCATCTTCGGGGCGCCATAATCATCATTGTCACCGGCATGACACCATGACCTCCATCATCATGATCTCCATCATCGTGTCTTCATGAAGTTGTCTTGCCAACTATTACTTCTACTACTATGGCTAACGGTTAGCAATAAAGTAAAGTAATTACATGACGTTTATGTTGACACACATGTCATAAATAAATTAAGACAACTCCTATGGCTCCTGCCGGTTGTCATGCTCATCGACATGCAAGTCGTGATTCCTATTACAAGAACATGATCAATCTCATACATCACATATATCATTCATCACATCCTTTTGGCCATATCACATTACACGACATATGCTGCAAAAACAAGTTAGACGTCCTCTAATTGTTGTTGCAAGTTTTTACGTGGCTACTATAGGTTTCTAGCAAGAACGTTTCTTACCTACGCCAAAACCACAACCTGATATGCCAATTTCTATTTACCCTTCATAAGGACCCTTTTCATCGAATCTGATCCGACTAAAGTGGGAGAGACAGACACCCGCTAGCCACCTTATGCAACTAGTGCATGTCAGTCGATGGAACCAGTCTCACGTAAGCGTACGTGTAAGGTCGGTCCGGGCCGCTTCATCCCACGATGCCGCCGAATCAAGATAAGACTAGTAACGGCAAGTAAATTGACAAAATCGACGCCCACAACAACTTGTGTTCTACTCGTGCATAGAAACTACGCATAGACCTAGCTCATGATGCCTCTGTTGGGGATCGTAGCAGAAATTTAAAATTTTCTACGCATCACCAAGATCAATCTATGGAGTCATCTAGCAACGATAGGGAGAGGAGTGCATCTACATACCCTTTGTAGATCGCGAGCGGAAGCGTTCAAGAGAACGGGGTTGATGGAGTCATACTCGTCGTGATACAAATCACCGATGATCCTAGCGCCGAACGGACGGCACCTCTGCGTTCAACACACGTACGGAGCGGAGACGTCTCCCGCGCCTTGATCCAGCAACGAGGAGGGAGAGGTTGAGGAAGGGAGCTCCAACAGCAGCACGACGGCGTGGTGGTGGTGGAGCGGCAGTACTCCAGCAAGGCTTCGCCAAGCTCTTGACGGAGGAGGAGAGGTGTTGGGGAGGGGAGGGGCTGCGCCTTTGATGTGGTGTGTAGCCCTCCCCTTGCCCCTCTATTTATAGGGGAAGGGGGAAGGGGGCCGGCCCCCTCTAGATGAGATCTAGAGGTGGGGGGGGGGGGGGGGCCAAGGGGGGGGGCTTGCTCCCAAGCAAGGGGGCGCCCCCTCTAGGGTTCCCCCCCCCCAACCCTAGGTGCATGGGCCCAAGGGGGGATGCGCCCAGCCCTCCAAGGGCTGGTTCCCTTAGCTCTACGGCCCATGAGGCCCTCCGAGAGAGGTGGCCCCTCCCGGTGGACCCCCGGAACCCCTCCGGTGGCCCCGGTACAATACCGATATGCCCCCGAACTTTTCCAGTGACCGTATGACAACTTCCCACATATAAATCTTCACCTCCGGACCATTAAGGAACTCCTCATGACGTCCGGGATCTCATCTGGGACTCCGAACAACATTCAGTAATCACATACAAGTCTTCCTAATAACCCTAGCGTCATCGAAGCTTAAGTGTGTAGACCCTACGGGTTCAGGAACCATGCAGACATGATCGAGACAACTCTCCGGCCAATAACCAACAGCGGGATCTGGATACCCATGTTGGCTCCCACATGTTCCACGATGATCTCATCGGATGAACCACGATGTCGAGGATTCAAGCAATCCTGTATACAATTCCCTTTGTCAATCGGTACATTACTTGCCCAAGATTCGATCGTCGGTATCCCAATACCTCGTTCAATCTCGTTACCGGCAAGTCACTTTACTCGTTCTGTAAAACATCATCCCGTGACCAACCCTTAGTCACATTGAGATCATTACGATGATGTCTTACTGAGTGGGCCCAGAGATACCTCTCCGTCATACGGAGTGACAAATCCCAGTCTCGATTCGTGCCAACCCAACAGACACTTTCGGAGATACCCGTAGTGCACCTTTATAGTCATCCAATTACGTTTTGACGTTTGGCACACCCAAAGTATTCCTATAGTATCCGGGAGTTGCACAATCTCATGGTCTAAGGAAAAGATACTTGACATTAGAAAAGCTTTAGCAGACGAACTACACGATCTTGAGCTATGCTTAGGATTGGGTCTTGTCCATCACATCATTCTCCTAATGATGTGACCCCGTTATCAATGACATCCAATGTCCATGGTCAGGAAACCGTAACCATCTATTGATCAACGAGCTAGTCAACTAGAGGCTCACTAGGGACATGTTGTGGTCTATGTATTCACACATGTATTACGATTTCCGTATAACACAATTATAGCATGAACAATAGACAATTATCATGAACAAGGAAATATAATAATAACCATTTTATTATTGCCTCTAGGACATATTTCCAACATCATAACCAAAGCAAACTACCATGTTGTTATAAAGACTCTCAAAATAATATAAGTGAAGCATGAGAGTTCAACAATTTCTTCAAAATAAAACCACTGCCGTGCTCTAAAAGGATATAAGTGAAGCACTAGAGCAAATGACAAACTACTCCAAAAGATATAAGTGAAGATCAATGAGTAGTCGAATAATTATGCAACTATGTGAAGACTCTCTAAAATTTTAAGAATTTCAGATCTTTGTATTTTATTCAAACAGCAAGCAAATCAAAAGAAAATAAAATGAAGCTCCAAGCAAAACACATATCATGTGGCGAATAAAAATATAGCTCCAAGTAAAGTTACCGATGAACGAAGACGAAAGAGGGGATGCCATCCGGGGCATCCCCAAGCTTAGGCTCTTGGTTGTCCTTGAATATTACCTTGGGGTGCCTTGGGCATCCCCAAGCTTAGGCTCTTGCCACTCCTTATTCCATAGTCCATCGAATCTTTACCCAAAACTTGAAAACTTCACAACACAAAACTTAAAGTAGAAAACTCGTGAGCTCCGTTAGCGAAAGAAAACAAAACACCATTTCAAGGTACTGTAATGAACTCATTCTTTATTTATATTGGTGTTAAACCTACTGTATTCCAAATTCTCTATGGTTCATAAACTCTTTTACTAGCCATAGATTCATCAAAATAAGCAAACAACACATGAAAAACAGAATCTGTCAAAAACAGAACAATCTGTAGTAATCTGTAACTAAAGCAAACTTCTGGAACCCAAAAGATTCTAAAATAAATTTATGGACGTGAGGAATTTATCTATTAATCATCTTCAAAAAGAATTAACTAAATAGCACTCTCCAATAAAAAATGGCAGCAATACTCGTGAGCACTAAAGTTTCTGTTTTTTTACAGCAAGATCAACAAGACTTTCCCCAAGTCTTCCCAACGGTTCTACTTGGCACAAACACTAATTAAACATAAAAAAACTCAATCATAATAGAGTATATATAAATTATTTATTACTAAACAGGAGCAAAAATCAAGTAACAAAAATAAAATTGGGTTGCCTCCCAACAAGTGCTATCGTTTAACGCCCCTAGCTAAGCATGATGATTTCAATGATGCTCACATAAAAGATAAGAATTGTAACATAAAGAATATGACTAGTCATTCATGAAGAATATGACTAGCACATTTAAGCCTAACACACTTCCTATGCATAGGGATTTTGTGAGCAAACAACTTATGGGAACAATAATCAACTAGCATAGGAAGGCAAAACAAGCATAACTTCAAAACTTTAAGCACATAGAGAGGAAACTTGGTATTATTGCAATTCCTACAAGCATATATTCCTCCCTCATAATAATTTTCAGTAGCATCATGAATGAATTCAACAATATAACCAACACCTAAAGCATTCTTTTCATGATCTACAACCATAGAAAATTTACTACTCTCCACATAAGCAAGATTCTTCTCATTCGGAATAGTGGAAGTATCATAAGAAACTCGAATACTATAAATTGTTTCCACATTAAAAGAGTAATGTTCAGGAAAAGGGTAATCATAATCATGACAAGTTTTATAAATATAATAATCTCTACTTTTTATAGCATAAGTTTCATCACAACAATCATCATAAGTAGGATGCATGCTATCGTCATAATAAATTTGCATATCAAAACTTGGGAGACTAAAAATATCATCTTCATTAAACATAGCTTACCCAAGCTTGGGAATAACATTAATTGCAGCAAATATATTCTCAAAAGCATCATCTTCATCAAACATAGCATCCCCAAGCTTGGGCCTTTTCATATCATAAGCATAATCACTCTCATCATTAATAGTATAGATAGCACCAATAGTATAGCAATTATCATATTCTTCCAAGCAAGTGCCAAAAAGATTTTCAAGATCATAAGAAGTATCATTATATTCCACAATTATATTTTCATGAGGCACAATAGTAATAGGAGCAGCATTATTTGGAGATATCCTTTTACCTCTCTTCCTTTTTCTTTTCTTCTTCTTCACCAAATCATGTGTGGGTTCAATCCTCCTTTTGGAGCTCCTTATTAATGAGATTGGTTGAATAGGAGGCTCCTCCTCGTTACCCGATTCATCATAAGAAATAATAGGAGGGTATTGGGAAGTCTCTTCCCTATCATTAGTATTCTCTTCATCTTCTATTTGTTTTCTTTTCTTTATGTAGTTGGCAATATAAGGATTTTCAACACAATTCACCGCACAATACATATAAATTTTCTCTAGATCAAAATCAAGAAATCTATCAAGATTAAACTTTGGAATACCCTTAGTTATACGTTTCATTTCCTCATAGCCCAAAAGAAGACTAAGCTCTTTATGATGCTCAAGGGTAATCAAATTATCACAATTTTTGGATACGATTCGGTCATGAAACAATTTGCATTGGAGATTTAAATGACCATGTTCATTGCAAAGTTCACAAGGGGTGCGAAAAATATTGAATTTTTCAGCACAATCATCAAGACTTTCTTGCAACAATTTAGTTTCTAAGTACTTATGCCTCTTGCAATATCTATTTTCCCTATTTGGTGTGTACTTACAAACCCAATGCACTCCACAAAAATTGACATGTTTATAGGAGACATTTTCATCATAACTAGTGCAATCATCATTAGTACTATGGATATTCAAGGAGTTCATACTAACAACATTGCAGTCATGCTCATCATTCAAAGATTTAATGCCAAACATTTTAATGCATTCTTCTTCTAACACTTTGGCACAATTTTCCTTTCCATCATACTCACGAAAGATATTAAAAAGATGAAGCGTATGAGGTAGACTCAGTTCCATTTTTTTATAGTTTTCTTTTATAGACTAAACTAGTGATAAAACAATAAACTAAAAGACTCGATTGCAAGATCTATAGATATACCTTCAAGCACTCACCTCCCCGGCAACGGCGCCCAAAAAGAGCTTGATGTCTACTACACAACCTTCTTCTTGTAGACGTTGTTGGGCCTCCAAGTGCAGAGGTTTGTAGGACAGTAGCAAATTTCCCTCAAGTGGATGACCTAAGGTTTATCAATCCGTAGGAGGCATAGGATGAAGATGGTCTCTCTCAAGCAACCCTGCAACCAAATAACAAAGAGTCTCTTGTGTCCCCAACACACCCAATACAATGGTAAATTGTATAGGTGCACTAGTTTGGCGAACAGATGGTGATACAAGTGCAATATGGATAGTAGATAAAGGTTTTTGTAATCTGAAAATATAAAAACGGCAAGGTAACTAATGATAAAAGTGAGCGTAAACGGTATTGCAATGCTAGGAAACAAGGCCTAGGGTTCATACTTTCACTAGTGCAAGTCCTCTCAACAATAATAACATAATTGTCACAGTTATTCTTTCCAATCAATCCGTTGGGCTATTCCTATAAGTGTCACAAACAGCCCTGGAGTTCATACTAGAATAACACCTTAAGACACAAATCAACCAAAACCCTAATGTCACCTAGATACTCCAATGTCACCTCAAGTATCCATGGGTATGATTATACGATATGCATCACACAATCTCGGATTCATCTATTCAACCAACATATAGAACCTCAAAGAGTGCCCCAAAGTTTCTACCGGAGAATCACGATGAAAACGTGTGCCAACCCCTATGCATAAGTTCATGGGCGGAACCCGCAAGTTGGTCACTAAAACATACATCAAGTGAATCACGTGATATCCCATTGTCACCACAGATACACATGGCAAGACATACATCAAGTGTTCTCAAATCTTTAAAGACTCAATCCGATAAGATAACTTCAAAGGGGAAACTCAATCCATTACAAGAGAGTAGAGGGGGAGGAGAGACATAAGATCCAACTATAATAGCAAAGCTCGTGATACATCAAGATTGTGCCAAATCAAGAACACGAGAGAGAGAGAGATCAAACACATAGCTACTGGTACATACCCTCAGCCCCGAGGGAGAACTACTCCCTCCTCGTCATGGAGAGCACCGGGATGATGAAGATGGCCACCGGAGAGGGATTTCCCCTCCGGCAGGGTGCCGGAACGGGTCTAGATTGGCTTTCGGTGGCTACAGAGGCTTCTGGCGGCGAAACTCCTGATCTATTGTGCTCCCGAATGTTTTTAGGGTATATGGAGATATATAGGTGGAAAAAGTATGTCAGGGGGGCACGAGGGGCCCACGAGGGTGGAGGGCGCGCCCCCTACCTCGTGGCTCCCTCTTCTTTCCTGACGTGCACTCCAAGTCCATCAGGTTGCTTTCCTTCCAAAAATAAGTTCTGTGAAAATTCAGGTCAATTGGACTCCATTTGATTTTCCTTTTCTGCGATACTCTAAAACAAGGAAAGAAAACAGAAACTGGCACTGGGCACTGTGTTAATAGGTTAGTCCCCAAAATCATATAAAATAGCATATAAATGCATATAAAACATCCAAGGTTGATAATATAATAGCATGGAACAATCAAAAATTATAGATACGTTGGAGACGTATCAGGTAACGTCAACAATAATAGTTCATGAAGACTCACATCCAATTGGCTATATATATCATGATCTTTCCAACATATTGTGCTTGCCAAAGGATAAAGTGTAAAAAGAAAAGGTGAAGATCACCATGACTCTTATGTAAGGTAGAAGATAAAAGTAAAAGATAGGCCCTTCGCAGAGGGAAGCAGAGATTGTCATCCACTTTTATGGTTGGATGCACAAAATCTTAATGCAAAAGAACGTCACTTTATATTGCTACTTGTGATATGGACCTTTATTATGTAGTCCGTCGCTTTTATTTCTTCCACATCACAAGATCGTATAAAGCTTATTTTCTCCACACTAATAAGTCATACATATTTAGAGAGCAATTGTTATTGCTTGCACCGATGACAACTTACTTGAAGGATCTTACTCAATCCATAGGTAGATATGGTGGACTCTCATGGCAAAACTGGGTTTAGGGATATTTGGAAGCACAAGTAGTATCTCTACTTGGTGCAAAGAAATGGCTAGCAAGAGAGGGAAAGGCAAGCTCAACATGTTGGATGATCCATGACAATAAAATTTATCTTAGATGTAAGAAAACATAACCCATTATGTTGTCTTACTTGTCCAACGTCAACTCTTAGCATGTCATACGTTAATGAGTGCTCACAATCAAAAAAGATGTCAGAGATAGTATATTTATATGTGAACCTCTGTTTCTTTATTACTTCCTATTCATTGCAACGATGACCAAAACTATGTTTGTCAACTCTCAACAACTTTTATTCATCATACTCTTTATATGTGAGCTCATTACTTTCCATAAGATCCATATGATCTCTTTGTTTCTTTTTATTCTTTCTCTTTTTTATTCCCTCAAGATCATAGCAAAAATAATCAAGCCCTTGACTCAACACTAAAATTTATTATATATAGCTCACAAACTCGATTACATAGAAGGATCATAAAGCAAAAACTCACAACTAGATCATACTAGAACTTTATTCTACTAGATCAAGATATTATCAAAAGGATCAAACTAAGAAAAACTGTAGAGATGAAAGTGATGGTGATACAATACCGGGGCACTCCCCCAAGCTTGGCAGTTGCCAAGGGGAGTGCCCATACCAGATACTCAATTCTTCTTTGTTGGTGAAGAAGGTGGAGTTGTTGATGATGGATAGTCGCACATCGAGCGTAGGAGGTCCTCCAACTTGCGGATTATGCCCTTGAGTGCGATGATATGCTCCTTCAACAGAATATTTTCATGTGTGAGATACTTGTTTTGTATACAAGCTAACTCAATCATCTTGAAAGCTTCGAACTCAGTTGGGGTAAGAAGATTGTGATCAAGTTGAAGGATGTCTTCTGTTGTTAGAACTTGGTCCTCCGTGGCCTTCTTGATCCCTTCATCCTTGTTGATCTCCATAGGTTCTTCCCTCTTTAGTTCTATCTTCATTAGCCAAGCATCGTTGTCACCGTTGTTGGAGGAGGGGACGGCATGATGCCTGGCCTTGACAACCCTGACAAAAAACAGCTCGAAACAAAGACAAGAGATATTTGCGTGATACGGTGGTCAAAACCTTCGGGAGATTATATAATGAATTTTTACCGACCAAAAGGAGTATCGTGCAAGAAAACGGAGTCCTGAGAGCACACGAGGTGCCCACGAGGCAGGGGGCGCGCCCAGGGGGTAGGGCACGCCCTCCACCCTTGTGGAAGCCTCGTGTCCTTTCCGGTCTGCTTCTTATTTTCCTATTTTCTTAAATATTCCAAAACAAAGAAATATTGCCATTAGAACTTATTTGGAGTCGGTTTACTTACCGTACCACGTACCTATTCCTTTTCGGAGTCTGAAACATTCCGGAAAGTGTCCCTTATGTATTCCTCCGGGGTTACGGTTTCAATAATATTAGTTTCAACATTTATAGGATTACCTGAGATATAATGTTTAATTCTTTGACCGTTCACTGAAATTGCAACTATCCCTAGGTGGTTTTGGTAATTCCTAACAACATATAGCTCATTGAGCTAATGCTATTTCAAGATTAATATTTCAGGAAAGCTCAATGATTGGCATGGCATGGATGAGAAAAGTGGACCCCTCAAAAATGCTAAGGACAAAAGGATTGGCTCAATCTCAAAGCTCAAGACTCTACATTTTCTATTTTAGTGATCCAAGATCACATTGAGTCTATAGGAAAAGCCAATACTATCAAGGAGGGATGAGGTGTTGCTTAATGAGGCTCTTTCTCAAAATGCTTAGTGATATGCTCCAAATCCCTCAACTACTTTATCACATCCACATATGACCTAAACCAAAAGTCAAACTCGGCCCCACCGATTCTTTCTATCCGGCGCCACCGAGTTCAGATGTCATAGCCACTGCCACAAACCCTAGGCAAATCGGTCTCACCGATAGGGATCTCGGTCTCACTGAGATGGGATTGTAATCTCTCTGTTTCCCTTCGTAACGTTTCGGTCCCACCAAGATGAGTGATCGGTCCCACCGAGATTGCAATGTAAACTCTCTGTTTCCTTTTCGTAACATTTCGGTCTCACCGAAATGAGCGAATTGGTCCCACCGAGTTTACCTGACCAACTCTCTGGTTAGCTTATTACCAAAATCGGTCTCACCGAGTTTGTGTAATCGGTCTCACCGAGATTACGTTATGCCCTAACCCTAATCATATCGGTCCTACCGAGTTGCATGTCGGTCCCACCGAAAATCCTAACGGTCACTAGATTTGCTGAATCGGTCCGACCGAGTTTATCAATTCGGTCCCACCGAGATTGGCAAGTTGTGTGTAATGGTTAGATTTTATGTGGAGGCTATATATACCCCTCCACCTCCTCTTCATTCGTGGAGAGATCCATCAGAATGATCCTACACTTCCAACTTACTTTTTCTGAGAGAGAACCACCTACACTTGTGTTGAGGCCAAGATATTCCATCCCTACCATATGAATCTTGATCTCTAGCCTTCCCCAAGTTACTTTCCACTCAAATTTTCTTTCCACCAAATCCATATCCTGTGAGAGAGAGTTGAGTGTTGGGGAGAGTATCATTTGAAGCACAAGAGCAAGGAGTTCATCATCAACACACCATTTGTTACTTCTTGGAGAGTGGTGTCTCCTAGATTGGGTAGGTGTCACTTGGGAGCCTCCGACAAGATTGTGGAGTTGAACCAAGGAGTTTGTAAGGGCAAGGAGATCGCCTACTTCGTGAAGATCTACCCTAGTGAGGCAAGTCCTTCGTGGGCGACGACCATGGTGGGATAGACAAGGTTGCTTCTTCATGGACCCTTCGTGGGTGGAGCCCTCCGTGGACTCGCGCAGCCGTTACCCTTCATGGGTTGAAGTCTCCATCAACGTGGATGTACGATAGCACCACCTATCGGAACCAAGACAAAAACATCAGTGTCTCCTATTGTGTTTGAATCCTCCAAACCCTTCCCTTTACATTCTTGCAGGTTGCATGCTTTACTTTCCGCTGCTCATATACTCTTTGCATGCTTGCTTGAATTGTGTTAAGATTGCTTGACTTGTCCAAAGTTGCTAAAATCTGCCAAGAACTAAAATTGGGAAAAGGATAAGTTTTATTTGGTCAAGTAGTCTAATCACCCCCTTCTAGACATACTTTCGATCCTACATTCACCACCTTCGGATTTGTGCCTTCGAAGTTGTTGATTTTTATGGCACCGGAACGATAGACCTCCTCGATAACGTAAGGATCTTCCCATTTAGAGAGAAGTTTTCCTACAAAAAATCTTTAATGAGAGTTGTATAATAATACATAATCACCTACATTAAACTCACGCTTTTGTACCCTTTTGTCATGCCATCTTTTAACTTTTTCTTTAAACAGTTTGGCATTCTCATAGGCTTGGGTTCTCCATTCATCCAGTGAACTAATGTCAAATAACCTCTTCTCACCGGCAAGTTTAAAATCATAACTGAGCTCTTTAATAGCCCAATATGCCTTATGTTCTAGTTCGAGAGGTAAGTGACATGCTTTTCCATAAACCATTTTATACGGAGACATACCCATAGGATTTTTATATGCAGTTCTATAGGCCCATAATGCATCATCAAGTTTCTTGGACCAATTATTCCTGGATCTATTAACAGTCTTTTGCAAAATTAATCTGAGCTCTCTATTACTCAATTCTACTTGATCACTAGACTATGGGTGATAAGGAGATGCAATTCTATGATTAACATCATACTTAGCAAGCATTTTACGAAAATCACCATGAATAAAATGTGAACCACCATCAGTCATTAAATATCTAGGGACTCCAAACCTCGGGAAAATAACTTCTTTAAGCATCTTAATAGAGGTGTTATGATCAGCACTACTAGTTGGAATAGCTTCTACCCACTTAGTAACGTAATCAACAGCGACTAAAATATGTGTATACCCGTTAGAGGAAGGAAAAGGTCCCATATAATCAAAGCCCCAAACATCAAATGGTTCAATAACAAATGAAAAATTCATAGGCATTTCTTGACGTCTACTAATATTACCAATTCTTTGACATTCACCACAAGACAAGACAAACTTACGAGCATCCTTGAAGAGAGTACGCCAATAAAAACCGGATTGCAATACCTTATGTGCAGTTCTATCTCCAGCATGGTGTCCTCTGTAAGCCTCGGAGTGACACTTGCGTAGGATATGTTCCTGTTCATGCTCAGGTACACAACGTCTAATAATACCATCTACTCCTTTATAAAGATGTGGGTCATCCCAAAAGTAATGTCTCAAATCATAGAAGAACTTTTTCTTTTGCTGGTATGTGAAACTAGGTGGTATACATTTAGCAACAATATAATTAGCATAATCAGCATACCATGGAGCAACTCGAGAAGCATTTGTGTCATTTAATTGTTCATCAGGAAAGCTATCATCAATAGGTAGTGGGTCATCAAGAAGATTTTCTAACCTAGACAAGTTGTCTGCAACGGGGTTCTCAGCTCCCTTTCTATCAATAATATGCAAATCAAATTCTTGTAGCAAGAGAACCCATCTAATAAGTCTAGGTTTAGCATCTTTCTTTTCATAAGGTATTTAATAGCAGCATGATCAGTGTGAATAGTTACTTTAGAATCAACAATATAAGGTCTGAACTTATCACAAGCAAATACAACTGCTAAGAATTTCTTTTCAGTAGTAGCATAATTTCTCTGTGCATTGTCTAGAGTTTTACTAGCATATTGAATAACATTTAATTACTTATCAACTCTTTGCCCTAGAACAACACCTACAGCATAATTACTAGCATCACACATAATTTCAAGGGGTAAATTCCAATCAGGTGGCTAAACAATAGGTGCAGAAATCAATGTTTTCTTAAGTATTTCAAATGCTTCTACACAATCATCATCAAAGACAAAAGGAATATCTTTTTGTAATAGATTAGTCAGAGGCCGAGAAATTTTTGAGAAGTCCTTAATGAACCTCCTATAAAAACCGGCATGACCGAGGAAGCTTCTTATACCTTTAATGTCCTTGGGACATGGCATCTTTTCAATAGCATCAACTTTAGCTTTATCAACTTCAATGCCTCTTTCAGAAATTTTATGCCCCAAGACAATACCTTCATTAACCATAAAGTGGCATTTCTCCCAATTCAGAACAAGATTAGTTTCTTCACATCTCTGCAAAACTCGATCAAGGTTGCTCAAGCAATCATCAAAAGAGGATCCATAAATGGAGAAATCGTCCATGAAAACCTCACATATCTTTTCACAAAAGTCAGAAAATATAGCCATCATGCATCTTTGAAAGGTAGCAGGTGCATTACATAAACCAAAAGGCATACGTCTATAAGAAAAAGTACCGAAAGGGCAAGTAAAAGTGGTCTTTGCTTGATCATCAGCTGACACAGGTATTTGAGAGAAGCCAGAGTAACCATCTAGAAAGCAAAAATGTGTATGTTTGGATAATCTTTCTAGCATTTGATCAATAAAAGGCAAAGGGTAATGATATTTTTTAGTAGCTTTATTTAATTTGCGGAAATCAATTACCATCCTATAACCTGTAATAATTCTTTGCGGGATCAATTCATCTTTATCATTAGGAACAACAGTAATACCTCCCTTCTTAGGGACACAATGGATAGGACTTACCCACTGACTATCAGCAACGGGATAAATTATACCTGCCTCAAGGAGCTTTAATATTTCCTTTCTTACCACTTCTTTCATCTTAGGATTCAGCCGTCGTTGGTGATCAATAACTGGTTTGGCGTCTTTCTCCAAATTTATTTTGTGTTGACATAGAGTGCGACTAATACCCTTAAGATCATCAAGAGTATATCCAATAGCAGCACAGTGCTTCTTCAGAGTTTTCAATATTTTTCTTCTTCATGCTCTGAAAGGTTAGCACTAATAATAAGAGGATATATCTTCTTTTCATCAAGATAAGCATATTTAAGAGTACCAGGTAATGGTTTAAGCTCAAACACGGGATCACCCTTGGGTGGAGGAGGATCCCCTAGGATTTCAACAGGCAAATTGTGTTTCAGAATGGGTCCTTGTTTAAAGAATACTTCATCTGTTTCCATTCTTTCATTCATAAACATATCATTCTCATGGTCTAGCAAATGTTGTTCTAAAGGATCATTAGGAGGCACAGTAATAGAAGCAAGACCAATAATTTCATCTTTGCTAGGCAATTCTTCATCACGGGGTTGTCTACGAAATTTAGAAAAATTAAACTCATGAGACATATCATCCAAACCAATAGTAACAACATCCTTCTTGCAATCTATCTTAGCATTAACAGTATTCAAGAAGGGTGTACCAAATATAATGGGACAAAAGCTATCTTGAGGGGAACCAAGAATAGGGAAATGATCAGGATATTTAGCCTTCCCACACAAGACTTCAACGTCTCTACCAATCCCAATTGGTGAAATAGTATCTCTATTAGCAAGCTTAATGGTAACATCGATATCTTCTATCTCAGCTGGTGCAATATCATGCATAATTTCTTTGTATAAGGAAATAGGTATTGCACTGGCACTAGCACCCATATCACACAAGCCATGATAACAATGATCTCCTATTTTAACAGAAATAATAGGCATGCCTACCACATGTCTATGTTTATCTTTAGCACCAGATTTAGCAATTCTAGCTGTCTCATCACAGAAGTAAATAACATGCCCATCAATATTATCAGCCAAGAGATCTTTAACAATAGCAATATTAGGTTCAACTTTAACTTGCTCAGGAGGTGTATAAGTTCTAATATTACTTTTACGAACCGCAGTTGAAGCTTTAGCATGATCCTTTATTCTAACAGGGAAAGGTGGTTTCTCAACATAAGTAGTGGGAACAACAGGATCATCATAAGTGATAGTTTTTCTTCAACTTTAATAGGTGCAACTACTTTTTTTTCATGGGAGGATTATATTTAAACCAATTCTCCTAGGAAGATCAACATGAGTAGCAAAGGATTCACAGAAAGAAGCTAGTATCTCAGAGTCAAGTCCATATTTAGTGCTAAATTTACGGAAAACATCGGTATCCATAAAAGATTTAACACAATCAAACTTAGGTGTTATACCTGACTCCTTACCTTCGTCGAGATCCCAATCGTCAGAGTTGCATTTAATTCTCTCCAATAAATTCCATTTTAATTCAATAGTCTTCATCATAAAGGAACTAGTACAAGAAGTATCGAGCATGGAGCGATTGTTGTCAGAAAGCCGAGCATAAATTTTTTGAATAATCATTTCTCTTGAGAGCTCATGATTGGGGCATGAATATAACATTGACATAGGCCTCACCCAAGCTTGAGCGATGCTTTCTCCTTCGCGAGGCCAAAAATTATATATATAATTACGATCACGATGAACAAGATGCATAGGATAAAACTTCTGGTGAAATTCCAATTTCAATTGCTTATAGTCCCATGATTCCATGTCATCACATAGCCTATACCATGTCAATGCATACCCCTTCAAAGATAAAGGGAAGACCTTCTTCTTGATAACATCATCGGGCATACCTGCAAATTTAAATAATCCACAAACTTCATCCACATAGATTAAGTGTAAGTCGGGATGCAATGTTCCATCTCCTGCAAAAGGATTATCTAGCAGTTTTTCTATCATACTCGAAGGAATCTCGAAGTAAACATTTTCATTTTCAGTAGGTCCAGTAGGTTGAGGATCAACTATTTTCTCTACCGGTCGGGGTGAAGATACCCCGAACAAGACCATCAAAGGATTACTTTCCATAGTAACAAGTGACAGTAAATTTCAGCACACTATATAAATTTTTCCTTACCAAATTCCACCTACCAAAGGCGCTTCACTCCTCGGCAACAACGCCAGAAAAGAGTCTTGATGACCCACAAGTATAGGGGATCTATCGTAGTCCATTCGATAAGTAAGAGTGTCGAACCCAACGAGGAGCAGAAGGAAATGATAAGCGGTTTTCAGCAAGGTATTCTCTGCAAGCACTGAAATTATCGGTAAAAGATAGTTTTGTGATAAGGTAATTGGTAACGAGTAACAAGTAAAAAGTGTAAATAAAGTGCAGAAAGATGGCCCAATCCTTTTTGTAGCAAAGGACAAGTCTGGACAATTTCTTATATAAAGAAAAGCGCTCCCGAGGACACATGGGAATTATCGTTAAGCTAGTTTTCATCACGTTCATATGATTCACGTTCGGTACTTTGATAATTTTATATGTGGGTGGACCGGTGCTTGGGTGCTGTCCTTACTTGGACAAGCATCCCACTTATGATTAACCACCATTGCAAGCATCCGCAACTACAACAGAAGTATTAAGGTAAACCTAACCATAGCATGAAACATATGGATCCAAATTAGCCCCTTACAAAGCAACGCATAAACTAGGGTTTAAGCTTCTGTCACTCTAGCAACCCATCATCTACTTATTACTTCCCAATGCCTCCCTCTAGGCCCAAACAATGGTGAAGTGTCATGTAGTCGACATTCACATGACACCACTAGAGGGATGACAACATACATCTTATCAAAATATCGAACGAATACCAGATTCACATGACTACTAATAGCAAGACTTCTCCCATGTCCTCAGGAACAAACGTAACTACTCACAAAGCATATTCATGTTCATAATCATAGGGGTATTAATATGCATAATGGATCTGAACATATGATCTTCCACCAAGTAAACCAACTAGCATCAACTACAAGGAGTAATCAACACTACTAGCAACCCATAGGTACCAATCTGAGGTTTGGATACAAAGATTGGATACAAGAGATGAACTAGGGTTTGAGATGAGATGGTGCTGGTGAAGATGTTGATGGAGATAGACCCCCTCCCGATGAGAGGATCGTTGGTGATGACAATGGTGATGATTTCCCCCTCCCGGAGGGAAGTTTCCCTGGCAGAACAGCTCCGTCGAAGCCTTAGATTGGTTCCGCCAAGGTTCCGCCTCGTGGCGGCGGAGTCTCGTCCCGAAAGCTTGCTTATGATTTTTTTCCTCGATGAAAGACCTCATATAGCAGAAGATGGGCATCGGAGGGCCACCAGGGGGCCCACGAGGCAGGGGGAGCGCGTAGGGGGTAGGGCACGCCCCCACCCTCGTGGCTGGTGGGTGGCCCCCCTCTGGTACTTCTTGCGCTCTGTATTTTTTATATATTTGGGAAATAACTTCCGTGAAGTTTCAGGACTTTTGGGCTGTGCAGAATAGGTCTCTAATATTTGCTTCTTTTCCAGCCCAGAATCCCAGCTGTCGGCATTCTCCCTCTTCATGTAAACCTTGTAAAATAAGAGAGAATAGGCATGAGTATTGTGACATAATGTGTAATAACAGCCCATAATGCAATAAATATCGATATAAAAGCATGATGCAAAATGGACGTATCAGTCATCCAGACCAAAGTGCGCTCTGAGTTGGTGCTATACCAGATGGTTGCAAAGAACTGAGCAACCAACTCTGCATCAAAGTCATAGTTGAAGGTCATGAGGGGCACTATGTTGAGTTGTTCACAGAGGGCACGAGCTTCGCCAAAGTATGCCTGGTACTTCTCCATATGCTCCATGTTGATTGACTTGGTCTTGACAAACATATTCTTCCTGCCCTTGATCCGATCGAAGTACACAAGCGATTGGTCCTTATTCCAGAATGCTGAGCCAACCAGAGAAGGATCCTGAGGAATGAGGTAGGGGTTTTGCTCACGATATTGCCAATACTCATTCTTCTCAACTCAGCTGCCGTCTTGACCGGTTCCTTCTTCTTGCGAGCCGTGGTTGACTTGACATTTGACTTGCCCTTGTTCCTGGCAGACTGATGATGGGCAGGCGGAGGTGTGGGGCAACCTTTTCTTCATCTTCGGAGTACACAATTCTGGCATGATAGGTGCGACCCCGCTTGGAGGGGGGAATCGCATTCTTGCGACGGATCCTGGAGCTACTACCACTTGAAGTGACACAAAATCGCAAGGGAAAAACATGAATACAGATTATGCATAAGCCAGGAAGAAACAAAAGTGAGAAAGGAAGATTTAGGGAGCATTCTTGAAGTTGGGGCTTGATACGTCTCCAACGTATCTATAATTTTTGATTGCTCCATGCTATATTATCTATTGTTTTGGACATTATTGGGCTTTATTATCCACTTCTATATTATTTTTGGGACTAACCTATTAACCGGAGGCCCAGCCCAGAATTGCTATTTTTTGCCTATTTTAGGGATTCGAAGAAAAGGAATATCAAACAGAGTCCAAACGGAATGAAACCTTCGGGAACGTGATTTTCTCAACGAATAAGACCCAGGAGACTTGGACCCTACGTCAAGGCACAAGATAGGAGGACACGAGGTAGGGGGGCGCGCCTGCCTACCCCAGGCGCGCCCTCCACCCTCGTGGGCCCCATGTTGCTCCACCGACGTACTCCTTCCTCCTATATATATCCACGTACCCCCAAACGATCAGATACAGAGCCAAAACCCTAATTCCATCGTTGTAACTTTCTGTATCCACGAGATCCCATCTTGGGGCCTGTTCCGGAGCTCCGCCGGAGGGGGCATCGATCACGGAGGGCTTCTACATCAACACCATAGCCTCTCTGATGAAGTCTGAGTAGTTTACCTCAGACCTACGGGTCCATAGTTAGTAGCTAGATGGCTTCTTCTCTCTTTTTGGATCTCAATACAATGTTCTCCCCCTCTCTTCTGGAGAACTATTTGATGTAATCTTCTTTTTGCGGTGTGTTTGTTGAGATCGATGAATTGTGGGTTTATGATCAAGTCTATCTATGAATAATATTTGAATCTTCTCTGAATTCTTTTATGTATGATTGGTTATCTTTGCAAGTCTCTTCGAATTATCAGTTCGGTTTGGCCTACTAGATTGATCTTTCTTGCAATGGGAGAAGTGCTTAGCTGTGGGTTCAATCTTGCGGTGTCCTTTCCCAGTGACAGTAGGGGCAGCAAGGCACGTATTGTATTGTTGCCATCGAGGATAACAAGATGGGGTTTTCTTCATATTGCATGAGTCTATCCCTCTACATCATGTCATCTTACTTAAGGCGTTACTCTGGTTTTAACTTAATACTCTAGATGCATGTTGGATAGCGGTCGATGAGTGGAGTAATAGTAGTAGATGCAGGCAGGAGCCGGTCTACTTGTCTCGGACGTGATGCCTATATACATGATCATACCTAGATATTGTCATAACTATGCTCAATTCTGTCAATTGCTCAACAGTAATTTGTTCACCCACCATAGAATACTTATGCTCTCAAGAGAAGCCACTAGTGAAACCTATGGCCCCCGGGTCTATCTTTATCATATTAATCTCCTACTACTTAGTTATTTCCTTTGCTATTTACTTTGCCTTTATTTTACTTTGAATCTTTATCATAAAAATACCAAAAATATTATCTATATCAGATCTCACTCTCGTAAGTGGCCTTATAGGGATTGACAACCCCTATTTGCGTTGGTTGCGAGGATTTATTTGTTTTGTGCAGGTACGAGGGACTCGCTCGTAGCCTCCTACTGGATTGATACCTTGGTTCTCAAAAACTGAGGGAAATACCTACGCTACTTTGCTGCATCATCCCTTCCTCTTCGGGGAAAATCAACGCAGTGCTCAAGAGGTAGCAAGAAGGATTTCTGGAGCCGTTGCTGGGGAGGTCTTCGCAAAAGTCAACATACCAAGTACCCATCACATACCCTTATCTCCCGCATTACATTATTTGCCATTTGCCTCTCGTTTTCCTCTCCCCCACTTCACCCTTGCCGTTTTATTTGCCTTCTCTCTCGCTATCCTTCCTCTCTTTCCGCTCGCCTTTCTTCCGCCATGTCTGAATCAAAAAGGGTCGGGGGTTCTCTCCAGAGTTTTAGTACTTTGGACAACCCTTCTATTCTTGCTAAGCTTATAAATAAGGATACTATGGAAAAACCTACCGGAGTTATCAATGAGAGTCTTAATAATTTTGATGAAGATGATTCTGGAAATTTTTGTTATTTACTTGATGAATCTTTGAAAGACGCTTCGTATAGATTAATAAGGATCAGGGCCAGTTATGTTCCTCAATATCAAATTGAAGTTTACTTAAAAAGATTTTATATTGCCCTTCCTTATTCTCTTAAGCATGTCTTAGATTCTATATTTTAAGAAGGTTTTCTTGAAGGGGATGTCGTAGACACTTATGAAAAAATGAAAACTATATTTGAGCACCCCATGAATGAGAAAGTTGAATCTACATCTCTTTTGCTCTCTTACCAAAACGAATCTATTAAAGAGATAAAGGCTAGCCTAGATACAAATTTCTGTAACATACTTAATATTTATTCTACCATTAATAGCCATGTGCTTTATCAAAATAGAAGGATTAATTCTATAGATAGCAAGTTTGCTCTTTTCTTTCCTAATACCAAAGATGGCAATACCTAGATCTATTCTTGCTTGTTATGCCTAGCTAGGGGCGTTAAACGATAGCGCTTGTTGGGAGGCAACCCAATTTTATTTTTATTCCTTGCTTTTTTATCCTGTTTAGTAATAAATAATTTATCTAGCCTCTGTTTTGGTTGTGTTTTTTGTGTTTAATTAGTGTTTGTGTCAAGTAGAACCGTTGGGAAGACTTGGGGAAAGTCTTGTTGAACTTGCTATAAAAAACAGAAACTTTAGCGCTCACGAGAACTACTGCCATTTTTATTTGGAAAGTGCTATTTAGTTAATTATTTTTGCAGATGATTAATAGATAAATTCCTCACGTCCAGAAATTTATTTTAGAATTTTGGGGTTCCATATCTTGCGGTAGCTACAGATTACTACTGACTGTTCTGTTTTTGACAGATTCTGTTTTTCGTGTATTGTTTGCTTATTTTGATGAATCTATGGCTAGTAAAATAGTTTATAAACCATAGAGAAGTTGGAATACAGTAGGTATAACACCAATATAAATAAAGAATTAGTTCATTACAGTACCTTGAAGTGGTATTTTGTTTTCTTTCGCTAACGGAGCTCACGAGATTTTCTACTTTAAGTATTGTGCTGTGAAGTTTTCAAGTTTTGGGTAAAGATTTGATGGATTATGGAACAAGGAGTGGCAAGAGACTAAGCTTGGGGATGCCCATGGCACCCCCAAGATAATCTAAGGACACCTAAAAGCCAAAGCTTGGGGATGCCCCGGAAGGCATCCCCTCTTTCGTCCACTTCTATCGGTAACTTTACTTGGAGCTATATTTTTATTCGCCACATGGTATGTGTTTTGCTTGGAGAGTCTTGTATTATTTGAGTCTTTGCTTGTTAGTTTATGACAATCATCCTTGCTGTACACACCTTTTTAGAGAGCCATACATGATTTGGAATTTGTTAGAATACTCTATGTGCTTCGCTCATATCTTTTGAGTTATGTAGTTTTGCTCTAGTACTTCACTTATATCTTTTAGAGCACGGTGATGGATTTGTTTTATAGAAAATATTGATCTCTCATGCTTCACTTAGATTATTTTGAGAGTCTTAATAACATGGTAATTTTCTTAAAATCCTAATATGCTTGGTACACAAGATTAATAATAAAACTTTCTTATGAGTGTGTTGAATACTATGAGAAGTTCGATGCTTGATAATTGTTTTGAGATATGAAGATGGTGATATTAAAGTTGTGCTAGTTGAGTAGCTGTGAGTTAGAGAAATACGTGTATTGAAGTTTGTGATTCCCGTAGCATGCACGTATGGTGAACCGTTATGTGATGAAGTCGGAGCATGATTTATTTTTTGATTGTCTTCCTTATGAGTGGTGGTCGGGGACGAGCGATGGTCTTTTCCTACCAATCTATCCCCCGAGGAGCATGCGCGTAATACTTTGCTTTGATAACTTGTAGATTTTTGCAATAAGTATATGAGTTCTTTATGACTAATGTTGAGTCCATGGATTATACACACTTTTCTCACCCTTCCACCTTTGCTAGCCTCTCTAATACCGCGCACCTTTCGCCGGTATCATACACCCACCATATACCTTCCTCAAAACAGCCACCATACCTACCTATTATGGCATTTCCATAGCCATTCCGAGATATATTGCCATGCAACTTTCCACCGTTCCGTTTATTATGACACACTCCATCATTGTCATATTGCTTAGCATGATCATGTAGTTGACATCGTATTTGTGGCAAATCCACCATTCATAATTCTTTCATACGTGTCAGTCTTGATTCATTGCATATCCCGGTACACCGACGGAGGCATTCATATAGAGTCATATTTTGTTCTAAGTATCGAGTTGTAATTGTTGAGTTGTAAGAAAAATAAAAGTGTGATGATCATCATTATTAGAGCATTGTCCCAGTGAGGAAAGGATGATGGAGATTATGATTCCCCCACAAGTCGGGATGAGACTCCGGACGAAAAATAAAAAAAGAGAAAAAAAAGAAAAGAGGCCATAAAAAAAGAGAAAAGGCCCAAATAAAAAAATGAGAGAAAAAAAGAGAAGGGACAATGTTACTATCCTTTTACCACACTTGTGCTTCAAAGTAGCACCATGATCTTCATAGTAGAGAGTCTCTCATGTTATCACTTTCATATACTAGTGGGAATTTTTCATTATAGAACTTGGCTTGTATATTCCAATGATGGGCTTCCTCAAATTGCCCTAGGTCTTCATGAGCAAGCAAGTTGGATGCACACCCACTTAGTTTCTTTTTGAGCTTTCATATACTTATAGCTCTAGTGCATCCGTTGCATGGCAATCCCTACTCACTCACATTGATATCTATTGATGGGCATCTCCATAGCCCGTTGATACACCTAGTTGATGTGAGACTATCTTCCCCTTTTTGTCTTCTCCACAACCACCATTCTATTCCACCTATAGTGCTATGTCCATGTCTCACGCTCATGTATTGCGTGAAAATTGAAAAAGTTTTGAGAATGGCAAAAGTATGAAACAATTGCTTGGCTTGTCATCGGGGTTGTGCATGATTTAAATATTTTTTGTGGTGAAGATAGAGCATAGCCAGACTATATGATTTTGTAGGGGTAACTTTCTTTAGCCATGTTATTTTGAGAAGACATAATTGCTTAGTTAGTATGCTTGAAGTATTATTATTTTTATGTCAATATGAACTTTTGTCTTGAATCTTTCGGATCTGAATATTCATACCACAATTAAGAAGAATTACATTAAAATTATGCCAAGTAGCACTCCGCATCAAAAATTCTGTTTCTATCATTTACCTACTCGAGGTCGAGCAGGAATTAAGCTTGGGGATGCTTGACACGTCTCCAACGTGTCTATAATTTTTTATTGCTCCATGCTATATTATCTACTATTTTGGACATTTTTGGGCTTTATTATCCACTTTTATATTATTTTTGGGACTAACCTATTAACCGGAGGCCCAGCCCAGAATTGCTTTTTTTGCCTGTTTTAGGGTTTCGAAGAAAAGGAATATCAAACGGAGTCCAAATGGAATGAAACCTTTGGTAATGTGATTTTCTCAACGAATAAGACCCAGGAGACTTGGACCCTATGTCAAGGCACAAGAGAGGAGGCCACGAGGTAGGGGGCGCGCCTGCCTACCCCAGGCGTGCCCTCCACCCTCATGGGCCCCCTGTTGCTCCGACGTACTCCTTCCTCCTATATATATCCACGTACCCCCAAACGATCAAATACGGAGCCAAAACCCTAATTCCACCGCCGTAACTTTCTGTATCCACGAGATCCCATCTTGGGGCTTGTTCTGGAGCTTCATCGGAGGGGGCATCGATCACGGAGGGCTTCTACATCAACACCATAGCCTCTCCGATGAAGTGTGAGTAGTTTACCTCAGACCTACGGGTCCATAGTTAGTAGCTAGATGGCTTCTTCTCTCTTTTTGGATCTCAATACAATGTTCTCCCCCTCTCTTGTGGAGAACTATTCGATGTAATCTTCTTTTCGCGGTGTATTTGTTGAGACCGATGAATTGTGGGTTTATGATCAAGTCTATCTATGAATAATATTTGAATCTTCTCTGAATTCTTTTATGTATGATTGGTTATCTTTGCAAGTCTCTTCGAATTATCAGTTTGGTTTGGCCTACTAGATTGATCTTTCTTGCAATGGGAGAAGTGCTTAGCTTTGGGTTCAATCTTGTGGTGTCCTTTCCCAGTGACAGTAGGGGCAGCAAGGCTTGTATTGTATTGTTGCCATCGAGGATAACAAGATGGGGTTTTCTTCATATTGCATGAGTCTATCCCTCTACATCATGTCATCTTGCTTAAGGCGTTACTCTGTTTTTAACTTAATACTCTCGATGCATGCTGGATAGCGGTCGATGAGTGGAGTAATAGTAGTAGATGCAGGCAGCAGTCGGTCTACTTGTCTCGGACGTGATGCCTATATACATGATCATACCTAGATATTCTCATAACGATGCTCAATTCTATCAATTGCTCAACAGTAATTTGTTCACCCACCGTAGAATACTTATGCTCTCGAGAGAAGCCACTAGTGAAACCTATGGTCCCCGGATCTATCTTTATCATATTAATCTCCTACTACTTAGTTATTTCCTTTGCTATTTACTTTGCCTTTATTTTACTTTGCATCTTTATCATAAAAATACCAAAAATATTATCTATATCATATCTATCAGATCTCACTCTCATAAGTGGCCTTATAGGGATTGACAACCCCTATTTGCGTTGGTTGCGAGGATTTATTTGTTTTGTGCAGGTACGAGGGACTCGCGCGTAGCCTCCTACTGGATTGATACCTTGGTTCTCAAAAACTGACGGAAATACTTACGCTACTTTGCTGCATCACCCCTTCCTCTTCGGGGAAAACCAATGTAGTGCTCAAGAGGTAGCAGGGCCTCGGGCGGTAGTACCGCGGAACTGGGGCGGTAGTACCGCTCTTGGTACAAGCAAACAGAATCCCCAGATCCGGTAGTACCGAAGGTCACAAATTCAAAAATGCTCTACAAAAACTTTAATCCTCCTATCTAGCAATCATTCAACGTCCTACTCAAGCCTCGATTTAGCCAAAAATCGAGTAACCACCATGCATTTCCCTAGAAACCTAGATTCAAAGGAGAGAACCATTGGAGCAACGAACGAGGGCAATACCGGGGTCCATGGCGAGAGGAGGTGGTGGGGAACGATTCCACCGGTCGAAATCGTTGAAGACGGCACGGAATCGGCCAGCCGGAGCGGCGGCCGGGGCTGTTCTTCTGTGCCTGAGAAGGAGAGAGAGACGTGGGGAGGGAGAGTGAATGGGTATGGGGGAGTTAGAACTCCCCCTGCCCGATACATGCCCCTCCCACGTCCCGCTAAGCGGTAGTACTGCCCCGGTACTACATCTGGGCAGAAGGCCCAGTAGTACTGCTCAAGCGGTAGTATCGCTGGGGGCAGAGGTAGTACCGCCCCAGTACTACATCCGAGCAGGAGGCCCAGTAGTACCACTGGACAGAATGATAGTACCGCTTGGAGCGGTAGTACTGTTCCCTCACAGCGGTAGTACCGCGGGCTGGGAGACAGAACAGCCCGAACAAGGAACACATGGCTTATGCAGACTAGGGGTTGAAGCAAAGGGAAAGGCTTGGGATAGAGACTCAAAAACAACACAAGGAAGAGATACTCCAAGTTCAAAAAATACCAAGAAACCAAGAGCAACTTGGAGTAACTCAAAACACAAACCACAACCTAAGGAAGCTACTCGCACAACCTCCTATCAAAGGAGGGAGGTGGCCGAGGCCACCTATTTTTGAGTCAATCGGTATGGCACCGCGAAGATTTTAACCTTGGACCCATGACCAAGACTCGTCTTTGAAGCACAAGTGCCATAAAAATGGCGAATGTGAAAGAGTTGATTAATTTATGCATAATGGGGGGAGGAAGAGTTCATTGAGAGAAGAATACTCCCCCTATGTCCATGCCTACACCTAGAACAAGACGTCACAATGAGTATGGTGGGGTGTGCAAAGGTTCAAACCACATTCCTCGAATCAATGATATTTAGCTCATGCCTTAACTCGTGAAATCTTAGTTCATCCAATGGCTTTGTGAAGATATGTGCTAGGTTATCATGAGTGTTGACATAGTTGATCTTGATCTCCCCTCGCCGAATGTGATCCCGGATGAAGTGATACCGAATCTCAATATGCTTCATCTTGAAGTGTTGCACCGGGTTGAGAGAAATCTTGATGGCAGTTTCATTGTCACACAAAAGAGGCACTTTATCACAAATGACACCGTAATCCTTTAAAGTTTGCCTCATCCATAGAAGATGTGCACAACAACTACTGGCAGCCACATACTCCGTTTCGGTGGATGAGAGAGACACACAGCTTTGCTTGTTAGAAGACCAACTCACCAAAGGGCAACCAAGGAATTGGCACCCTTCGGAAGTTGACTTCCTATCCACTTTGTCTCCCGCCCAATCCGAGTCCGAAAATCCCACAAGGTTGAAGTTTTCTCCTCTTGGGTACCATAACCCAAAGTTTGGGGTATGAACCAAATATCGAAAGATTCGCTTGACCGCCACATAGTGGATTTCCTTAGGTGCGGCTTGAAACAGTCCACAAATTCCCACACTCAACATGATATCCAGTCTAGATGCACAAAGGTAAAGCAAGGAACCAATCATGGAGTGATATACCTTTTGATCCACCACTTTACCATTGGGATCTATGTCAAGTTGGCATTTGACGGGCATTGGAGTAGAAGCCGGCTTGACATCACTTAGCTTGAATATTTTGAGCATGTCTTGAATGTATTTGGCTTGGTTGATGAAGGTTCCTTCTCTTCTTTGCTTGATTTCGAACCCGAGAAAGAACTTAAACTCTCCCATCATGGACATCTTGAACTTTGAGGTCATGAGAGTGGCAAATTCCTCATTGAAATCTTTGTTAGGGGAACCAAAGATAATATCATCAACATATAGTTGGCATACAAACAACTCCCCTTTAACCTTCTTAGTAAAAAGTGTGGGGTCGATTTTCCCAATTTCAAACCCACGATCTTGCAACAACTTGGTAAGGTGCTCATACCACGCACATGGGGCTTGTTTAAGGCCATATAATGCCTTATCGAGTTGGTACACATGATCGGGGAAATAGGGATCCTCGAACCCCGGGGGTTGTTTGACATACACCAACTCATTAATAGGACCATTAAGAAAAGCACTCTTCACATCCATTTGTTACAACTTAAAGTTATGATGAGAAGCATAAGAAATCAACAAACGAATAGATTCAAGGCGAGCAACGGGAGCAAAGGTTCCACCATAGTCGATACCCTCGACTTGGGTGTAGCCTTGTGCTACCAAGCGAGCCTTGTTCCGAACGATAATTCCATGAGCATCTTGCTTGTTCTTGAATATCCACTTGGTTCCAATGACATTATGGTTCCCCGTTGGCCTTGACACGAATCTCCACACCTTGTTGTGCTCGAAGTTGTTGAGTTCTTCATGCATGGCATTAAGCCAATCCGGATCCTCGAGCGCCTCATAGACCTTTTGGGGTTCAACACAAGAAACAAATGTGTGATGTTCACAATAGTTTGCTAATTTTCTACGAGTGCTTACCCCCTTTCTTAAGCTTCCAAGCACATTCTTCATGAGATGATCTTTGGTAGTGAGCTTGGATGCAATCTTGGTGGCGCGATGCTCCAATTCCTCCTTGGGAGTAAGTTGAGGAGTGGTAGCTTGATCGTCTTGAGCGTCCTCTTGAGCTTGTTCTTGATATTGAGCTTGCTATTGATCATGAACTTGCTCGGTGGTGAGAACTTTACTTTGGGCATCACTTGGTGGTTCACCACCATCTCGAGGTTGATCTTGCCCTTTATCTTGTTCATTTGGTTGAGGGCCTTCACTTTGTTCTTCGGAAGCGTGTGGGTCTTGAGTTGGTGATGGTTCCACTTGAGTGGAACATTGTCCTTCTCCTTTGGCCACAAGGGGTTCCTCAATGGGTAGGATATAACCAACACCCATTCTTCTTATGGCTTGGGGAGGAATTTCATCACCTACATCACAAGTACCACTTTGCTCCACTTGGGAGCCGTTATTCTCATCAAACTCCATGTTACACGTCTCATCAATAAGTCTTGTGGACTTATTGAGGACACAGTAAGCATGAGAGTTTGTAGCATAACCAACAAATATGCCCTCATGAGCTCTAGCCTCAAATTTAGACAAATGAACACCTTTCTTGAGAATGAAACACTTACACCCGAACACCCGAAAATACTTGAGGTTGGGCTTGTTACCGGTGAGTATCTCATATGGAGTCTTGTTCAAGCCTTTGTGGAGGTAGAGTCGATTGGATGCATGACACGCGTTGTTGATGGCTTCGGCCCAAAAGTTGTATGGAGACTTGAACTCCGCCATCATGGTCCTTGCCGCATCCATCAACGTCCGGTTCTTCCTCTTCGCTACACCATTTTGTTGAGGGGTGTAAGGTGTGGAATATTGATGCTTGATCCCCTCATCACTAAGAAACTCATCCAAGGTGTAGTTCTTGAACTCGGTGCCGTTGTCACTTCTTATCGTCAAGATCTTTGCATTGTGTTGGCGTTGAGATTCGTTTGCAAACTCGATGACGGTTTGTTGGGTCTCACTCTTCCTCTTGAAGAAATATACCCAAGTGTATCTTGAATAATCATCCACAATCACCAAGAAATACTTTCTACCCCCAAGACTATCAAAGGATGGAGGTCCAAAGAGATCCAAGTGAAGGAGCTCCAAGGGCCTCTTCGAGTAGACGATAGTCGTGGGAGGGTGAGCCTTCTCATGTAGCTTTCCTTCTATACAAGCACTGCAAGCACGATCTTTGGCAAAGCTAAGATTTGTTAGTCCACAGACATGGTCCCCCTTGAGAAGACTTTGCAAAGATCTCATATTGACATGGGCTAAATGGTGATGCCAAAGCCATCCCACGTCAACTTTAGCCATTAGGCATGTCGCGGTCTTAGTGGGTCGCTCTGAGAATTTAATCACATAAAGACCGTTCTCGACATGCCCAACAAAGGCTACTTTAAGAGTCTTGCTCCACAAGAGGGCCACGGTATCAATATCAAAGAAAGTGGCTAAGCCCATGAGTGCAAGTTGACGGACGGAAAGTAAATTGTATGCACGAGACTCAACAAGCATGACTTTCTTGATCGTGAGATCATGATAAATGACAACCTTGCCAAGACCCAATACCTTAGAAGACGACACATCACCCCACTCGACATTGGTGGGCATAGATGAAATCTTGTGCACGTCCACCACCAAGTCCTTGCTTCCGGTCATATGATTTGTGGCTCCACTATCGAGCAACCATGACCCCCCGCCGGAAGCAAACACCTACACGAGATCAATGCTTGGTTTTAGGTACCCATTTTGTAATGGGTCCTTTGATGTTAGCAACAAGGGTCTTAGGAACCCAAATAGACCATTCAATGTACTCATAAGGAGAACCAACAAATTTAGCATAAACATGTCCATCACTAGCACGACATAACACATAAGAAGGGTTAAAGTCGCCGGGTTTGTAGTAAGAAGTGGTATTGCCCTTCTTGACACCACCACCCTTCTCATTGTTCTTCTTCTCCTTAGAAGCACCCTCTCCCTCCTTCACAAAAGTTTGCTTGAGAGGAGGAGGTCATTTGGCCTTGTCATTCTTCTTCTTATTCTTGGACTTAGGTGCAAACCCAATTCCCTCCTTGCCCACATCTTCCTTTTGATTTCTCAAAAGGTCGTTGAGGTTCTTCTCACCTTGTATGCAAGACACAAGGCCTTTCTCAAGTTGCTCCTTCAACTTTTCATTCTCCTCCATAAGATGCACATGCTCACAACACGGTTAGTAGCATTTGCGTGATCAATTAAAACCATATGAGGAAAAGTGGATTTTTCCTTAATTAGCTTCACTTGGAGTTGATCATGAGACTCTTTGAGGCTAGCATGAGCACCCTTCAAGGCTTTCTGAGCCTTGTCAAGTATATCAAACTCCTCCTTGAGTCTAGCAAGATCAACCCAAAGTTCAGCCTTCTCGGAATTGAGCACACGAGATAGAACAAGAGCATGATCAAGATATTTCTTTAATTTAGCATGATCATCGTTGTGTGACTCCTCAAGAGCCAAACAATGACCACGCTCTTCCTCAAGAGCATTAGAGAGATCCGATATCTCATCGGCATAGTCACGACTATGCCCCTCCATCTTAGAGATAGTGTCTTCATGAGCCTCGATCATATCATTGGCTTCACCAAGTTGTTCCAAGAGAGCAACAAAGTGCTTCTTGGATTTACCTTTGATCTTACTCATAAAAGACTCAAATTCATTTTCTTCCTCATGGGACCCCTCACTTTCATCAATGCAATCTGTCAAAGAGGGAGTAGTAGTGATGGTGGTTTTGATGTTGGGGGTTACCTTGTTGGTGGCTTTGGCCATGAGGCACTTGGCGGTGATGTTCTCGTTGGGTGAGTCGAAGAGAGACACCCGAGGAGTTGTTGCAGTGGCAACGGAGGCCATGGAAACCGTCTCATCATCATCATCATCCTCATTGTACTCTTCTTGTGCCACCAACCCCTTAGGAGGTGTCTTCTTGGTGAAGTTGTTCTGGTTGGGGAAGGACTTGGCCTTGTCTTTTTCGGATAAGCTTGCCACCATTGTCTTCCCTCTTCTCATATGGGCACTCCTCAACAAAGTGGCTCACATTGCCACAATTATAGCATGTCCTCACACGTTGCTTGCCCTTGGTGCCACTTGAGTTGTTCTTGTTGAAGTTGGGCCTTGAGTTCTTCTTGCTCCAAAATTGCCTTGAAGTGAGAGCCATGTGCTCATGATAAGCATATTTTGTATCTTTGGGGTTACTCTCCTCTTCTTCCTCTTCATCCTCTTCTTCAACACTAGCCTTGGCCTTCAAGGCAAGGTTGGGCTTCTTTGTGCGTTGAGAACGCAGCACCGCATTGTCGGCGGTCTTGTCCAAGATCCCCATTGCCACAAACTCATCCAACACTTCACTTGAGGACAAGGTGTGGAAGTCCGGCCTTGGATGGATGACGGAGGACATGGCCTTATGGTAAGGCATCATGGCCTTGAGAAACTTGTGCTTGATACAATTGTCATCCATATCCTTGCTCCCATGATCTCGTAGTGAGACCGCGAGAGTGGTTAATCTCCGGTAAAGCTCACGAGGTTCTTCATCTTCATTCATTGCGAACTCATCGGCTTCATCTTGAACCACTTCATAGTTGGAGAGGCCAGGTTATCCCATGATGATTACTTTATTTGAAGCCATGAAGACAAAGATGGTGGCGCTTCATGAAGGCCCAAGGCCCAAAGGAGGGTTAAGGCCTGTAGACATAAACCGACATTAATATATAACTTGTATTGTAAGATAGGAGTAGAGACCGAGCCAGACATGTTTATGATCCGGCCTCGAGACTCTGTAAACCGACGGGCATCGACCTATGTATATAAAGGGGCGACCCGGTGGCGGTTTAGGAACAACACACAATAACTCGAGAGCCAGGCAAAGCGGATTTGCTCCCTGGTCATCGAAACCCAAGCAATTCCAACACAACTGGACGTAGGCTTTTACCTTCATCAAAAGGGGCCGAACCAGTATAACTCTTGCGTCCCTTGTCCTCTTTAACCCCCTCAATCTAACCCATAGCGATGGCTCCACGACTAAGTCCTTCCACGAGGAAATCTACCGTGACAAAACCACGACAGTTGGCGCCCACCGTGGGGCTATCGCATGATGGTTTCGAGTTCTTGAAGGGCAGCTTCGAAGGACTCAAGGGATACGTTATGGGACGGATGACTAAAAGTGGTCGCGGCATGGAGTCCTGAGGCCGGCTCGATTGAGTACGGGTACCGGGTCCCCTTTGGTGGAATTCATGTCTTCATCGGTAAGATCAGCGAACCGGGCCCTGAGCCGGACATCTGCACCGACATCATCGAGACGGCTCAGCGTGCAAGATCTGCCCAAGTTCAGCCCGCCGTAAGGCATGCCTTCATAGGTGTCATCCATGGAACAGAATATGAGGATAGATCGGCATCTGGTGGCGAAACCGTTGTCTATTCTGATAACGAGTCTTCAACCGGAGAGACCGAGTCACTGTATCAACTGCAGGATGGCCGGATTAGTGGTGGTTCCGATGGAGACAGTATTCCGGACACCCTTGATCTGCCGAGTCAGGTCGCAGTCTTCATGGTCGGTACACAATCAGCGCAGCACTCTTCTGCCGCCACAGTGATACTTTCTGGTTCAGCAGTAGCAACACCAGCAGGAGTAGGGGGTTCTGCGCCGCCTCCGGCTCAGGTTTTGTCCAATTTGTTCGATGCTTTGGCAACGTTGCTGGCAGCGGGGGTGGACGCGGCAAACCGGGATCAGCACAACGCAGAGATTTCAAAGGTGAAGGATCAGATAACTTGAGCTAAAGCGGACCTGGCGGTAGAGAACACCAGGATGGCTACAGAGCGGACCGAGTTAGAGGCTCAGGCCTACCGGCTTATGCTGGATTAGAGTGCGTCAGATGATGTCATGAGAAGAAGATACCAGTCGCACCTCCCGCCGGTTTTTGAGGCAAGAAATCTATTTAACACGCCAGGAGCAGGCACCAGCAACCAGCCAGTGGTAAACCGGGCAGAGGCACCTGGGACCGGGGCACCGGTTCAGCCGCGGGCGATGGATCGGCCGCCTCAGCCTCGTCAGAACGATGTCCCATCACGACACGTCTCAACACCTCCGGGTCATTACTCTAACCCACTGGATAACATCGTGGCCGCCGCTTCACGATTGGCAGCTCGCCCGATTGATGGCGAGTCCCCAGTAGAAGTTGAAACACGACGGGCTAGGGAGCTCCTTCAGACGGCCTTGACTCAGCAGCAGGCTTATTCGTATAGCCGCAAAAGGATTCATTCTACTCCCCCCCCCCCCGAGCCGGAGCTACAGCAGGCATATCGATGAACCGGCCGTATCAAGCAATGCATGGAATCGTAATCCGCCCCGTGGCCATAACCCGACGGGCGGCGGTGGCAATGCTTAGGATGTAGTGGATCGTGCTAGGGCACGTCGGGAAGCCGAGTTAGCGACGCAGCACGAAGCTCCGGTTCGTCAGTTCACTCCGGTTCGTCCAACAACGTCGGTGGAACCAGGGGTTACCTCCAGTTCTTTGGGAGTACCATGTCTTTTCCCAGCATTGCACAATGTATGGCTACCCAAGCATTTCAAAGGCCCGCGCAAGGTACCGAATTATACCGCCGATTTATCCCCAGAGTCATGGGTGGAAAGCTATGAGATGGCAATGGAGATGTTGGATGTGGACGAGGCGGCGTGTGCCAAATACTTTACCATGATGTTGGAGGGAACAACTCGCACATGGTTGAAGAACCTGCCGGCCAACTCCATTGGGTCATGGGCCGAGTTAAGAGCCCGATTCATCCAAAATTTCAAGGATATGTGCAAGCAGCCCATGTCAATCATGGATTTAGCTGCCTGTGTCCAGGAGGAAGGAGAATCAACAACCTGCTGGGTACGCCGGGTTTTAGAGATTTTGCATTCATCAGACCGAATCAACACTGATACAACTGTTTTAACATTGGAAGGCAATTGCCGATTTGCACCTTTGAAGCTGAAGTTGGGACGGCTCAAACGCCATTGTAATGACATGGGAACACTTATGGCGGCTGTGGTGGAGTATGCCGACTCCGATAGTACCAAGGACCCCGAGTCTGATGATGACAAGACAGGGAAGGGAAATAAGAGCGGCAGCACCAAGGGGTAGCAGCATAACCCAGCAGGTCATGGGAACAACGGT
Source organism: Triticum urartu (assembly GCF_003073215.2). Taxonomy (NCBI): domain Eukaryota; kingdom Viridiplantae; phylum Streptophyta; class Magnoliopsida; order Poales; family Poaceae; genus Triticum; species Triticum urartu. The sequence continues at coordinate 468,588,910 of NC_053028.1, forward strand.
AAACGCAAGGCGGATAATAGCTTGGACTTTGTGGCTAACACCAACACCCAGGATAACGGTCAACGGCATAAGGGTAAACCGCCCCAGCGGGGTGGAGGGTCAGGCCCTAATCTAGAGCGCATGTTAAATCAGCCTTGCCCAAAGCACGGATCAAAGGAGAGGCCAGCTACGGATCTTTGGAAGGATTGCTTCCTTATGCGGGAGTTCAAAAATTCTAATCTCTTTCAATACGACAACGGACCGCCCGACGGTTCAGGAGGCGGTTTCCATGGGCCGGGTTATGGAGGTGGCAGTTCCGGTTCAGGATTCCAAGGCAACCAAACCGTACATAGCAATCAGGGCATTCAGGGCAACCAGGGAGGTTATAACCATCAGGGGAATCAACAGCAGCAGCAATCAGGTTATCAGAGCAATCCGAAGCAGTTGAATAGTGGGCAGTACCATGTCTTCACCACTAGTTTATGTAAGCGCGATCAGAAGCTTCATAAAAGGGCTGTGAACTCCATTGAACCGGCGGTACCTCGTTATCTGTGTTGGTCTGAACAACCCATCTTGTGGAGCCGAGAGGATCATCCACCCCGGGTTGATAATCTGGGTCATCTGGCCTTGGTGGTGGCACCTCAGGTTGGGGGGTATAAGTTTACCAAGGTGCTTATGGATGGAGGAAGCAGTATCAATATCCTTTACTATGAAACCTTCCGTCGCATGGGGTTGACAGATAAGAATCTTAAACCGTCGAACACCGTGTTTCATGGTGTGGTGCCTGGTAAATCGGCATACCCAGTTGGCAAGATAGCTCTGGAAGTTGCTTTTGGAGATGATCATGATTCAAGATCAGAGATATTGACCTTTGAAGTGGTGAAAATCAAGAGTCCATATCATGCCCTGTTCGGACGGCCGGCTTATGCTAAGTTCATGGCAAGGCCATGTTATGTTTATCTGCAGCTCAATATGCCGGGACATAAGGGGACCATCACAGTACATGGGAGCCGGAAGATTGCTTTGGAATGTGAAGAAGGTGATGCGGCTTATGAAGAGTCGGTTTGTGCCACAGAGGAGCTAAATTTTTATAAGGACAATGTTGATCCGGCAGATATGACTTCTCTGAAAAAGCCAACTACCGAGCATGATCCGGCGCTAAAATTGAAATCGGCTCAGGAGACTAAGTTGGTTGACTTTGTTCCTGGCGATTCATCTAAGCAGTTCAGCATCAGCGCTAACCTGGATCCAAAAAAGGAAAGCGCGCTCATCGAGTTCATCCATGAGAACCGGGACATCTTTGCATGGAAGCCTTCTGACATGCCAGGTGTACCGAGGGAACTCGCTGAGCACACCCTTAATATAGATCCTAAGTTTAAACCGGTCAGGCAATTTCTCCGCCGCTTCAACAAGGAGAGGCGTAAAGATATTGGTGAGGAGGTAGCCCGACTGTTGGCAGCAGGGTTTATTGTGGAGGTTTTTCACCCTGAGTGGCTAGCTAATCCGGTGCTAGTACTTAAGAAAAACGGCACTTGGCATATGTGTGTGGATTACACAGACTTAAACAAAGCCTGTCCAGCTGAACCCTTTGCTCTTGCTCGTATCGATCAAATCATTGATGCTACAGCAGGTTGTGACCGTTTGAGTTTTCTGGATGCTTATTCTAGTTATCATCAGATCAAAATGGCAGTTAAGGACCAGGAGAAGACAGCTTTCATAACTCCCTTTGGAGCCTTCTGCTACATATCTATGCCTTTTGGGATCAAGAGTGCCCAGGCGACTTATCAGCGCTCCGTCCAGAATTGCCTACATAAACAAATCGGGCGCAATGTTCATGCATATGTGGATGATATTGTGGTGAAGTCCAGAAAGGAGGAAACATTGATAGGTGACTTGAAGGAAACCTTTGATAACCTCCGGGTTTATAAGATGATGCTTAATCTGGCCAAATGTGTCTTTGGTGTACCGACGGGCAAGCTCTTGGGTTTTCTGGTGTCTAACAGGGGCATTGAAGCTAATCCGGAGAAGATCACAGCTATCACATCCCTGGCTAAACTGGCGTGTATCAACGATGTCCAGCGTTTGGTGGGCCAGGTTGCAGCCCTAAGCCGGTTTATCAGTCGCCTTGGTGAGAAGGCTATCCCTTTGTATCAGATGTTAAAGAAGACGGATGACTTCGTCTGGAGTGATGCCGCGGATAAAGCGTTCGAGGACTTAAAGAGACAGTTAGCCAGGCCACCTGTACTAGCGGCTCCGGTCGATAAAGAGCCCTTACTACTATATGTGGCTGCTAATGCCAGAGCTGTTAGTGTGGCTATTGTTGTGGAGCGCAAGGAGGCTAGAAAAGACTATCCAGTTCAACGGCCGGTTTATTATATCAGCAAGGTGCTTATTGAGTCCAAACAGAGAAAACCACATTGGCAGAAGCTGGTGTATGGGGTTTTCATGGCAAGCCGGAAGCTCAAGCATTATTTTCTGGGTCATTTTATCACAGTGGTCAGTTCAACCCCCTTGGGAGATATCATCCAAAACAGAGAAGCAACGGGCCAGATTGCTAAATGGGCTATTGAGCTTGGACCTCACGGGTTAAAATATACGCCTCGCACAGCAATCAAATCCCAAGCACTTGTGGACTTCATCAATGATTGGACAGAGTTGCAAGCACCGGAGGAAAAGACAGACAACACTTATTGGACTATTCATTTTGATGGGTCCAGGCAATTGGAGGGCTCGGGGGCTGGAGTCATATTAACTTCCCCACGAGGTGATAAGTTTTGTTATATTCTCCGTTTAATGTTCCCTTGTACTAACAATGCAGCTGAGTATGAAGCCTTGCTCCATGGTCTTTGGATGGCTAAGGAAATGAATCTAAGTCGGGTTAAGTGCTTTGGTGACTCGGACCTGGTGGCTCAATAGGTATCTGGCACTTGGGATTCCAAGGATCCACTCATGGCGGCATATAGACGAGAGGTGGATACAATGGCTAGTCATTTCAAGGGTTATCAGGTTGACCATATAGACCAGCGAAAGAATGAAGCGGCAAATGCTTTAAGTCGCTTAGGCTCTCAATGTAAACCGGTGCCACCCAATACCTTTCTAGATGTGCTGCATAATCCGTCAGTCAAGATACCTATGGAGGAGGATTTGGCCATGCCTGACCCGGAGGCTCAATTATTGGCGGCTCTTCATGTTATTCCAGATTGGACGGTCCCATACCTGGCATACATGAACTGGGGCAAGTTACCAAACGATGAAACCTTGGACCGTCAGATAATCTGGCGATCCAAGTCAATGACCATTGTCAATGGGGAGCTACATCACTGCAGCGTCACATGAGCGTTTCAGCGTTGTGTCTCTCCTCAAGAAGGTTGTGAGATTTTGCATGAGATCCACGAAGGAGATTGTGGTCACCACGCTGGTTCAAAATCCTTGGTGGCTAAGGCCTTTCGTCACGGCTTCTATTGGTTGACGGATCATGATGATGCTGAGGATTTGGTAAAGAGGTGTGACGGTTGTCAGAAGTTTGCACACCGCGCTCATGTTCTAGCTCAAGAATTAAGAATGATTCCAATCACTTGGCTGTTTGCAACTTGGGGGCTAGATATGGTTGGACCTTTTAAGAGGTCCAAGGACAAGAAGACCCACCTGCTTGTGGCGGTTGATAAGTTTACCAAGTGGGTAGAGGCAGAGCCAGTCAGAAAGTGTGATGCAGCCACGGCGGTTCAATTCATCAAAAAGGTGATATTCCAGTTTGGTTTTCCACACAGAATTATAACTGATAATGGTACTATCTGTCCAAGGGTGCTATGGAAGAATTTTGTCAACATGAGCACATCCGGCTTGACGTGTCATCAGTGGCTCACCCCCAATCTAATGGTCAAGCAGAAAGAGCCAATCAAGAATTTTTGAGAGGTATCAAACCCCGGCTTATGGTTCCTTTAAAGCGGACGCCGGGTTGTTGGGTGGAAGAGTTACCTTCCGTGTTATGGAGTATCAACACTACATCGAACAGATCTACGGGTTATATGCCTTTCTTCATGGTTTACGGAGCAGAGGCAGTTCTCCCTAGTGGCATCCGTCATGACTCGCCCCGTGTGGCGGCTTATGTTGAAGCTGATAATGAAAAAGCACGTCAGGACTCACTGGACCTGTTAGATGAGGAGCGTGATCTTGCGGCGGCACGTTCGCGATTTATCAACAAGATCTGCGACGTTATCATATCCGCCAGGTTAAAACTAGAACTTTTCAAAAGGCGATCTGGTGCTCCGGCTCATCCAGGATCAGACTGATATGCACAAGTTATCCCCACCTTGGGAAGGGCCTTTTCTGGTCAGCAAAAATTTGAACAATGGATCATACTACCTTATCGATGTTCGAGAGCACAAAGACTCACGTAAATCGGAGGAGGAGACCCAGCGGCCGTGGAATATAGCTCATCTTCGGCCTTACTATACTTGAGCCATAGGCTCTTTTTTATGTACATAATTATGACAATGTATATATTATGATCAATATAATAAACCGGAGCCTCAGCTAAAGCGGGGTCTCTGTTGTTTTTATATCATGTGTGTTTACATGGGGGCTTCTGTTCATAAAGTGGAGTTCTGCTGATCCGGCTTATAAAGCCACACATATAAAAGGAAATCACTAGGGGGCTTGGTCGTATCCGAACCTCCGCTACACCTCTTGATCGGCTTATAGCCAAAGGGAAATCACTAGGGGGCTTGGTTCTATTCGCACCATAGCTACACCTCTTGATAGGCTTAAGGCCAAAAGGAAATTATGTGGGGCCAAAGAGAGTGTTGCACCAGCACAACTCAAACATAGGCACCCACCGAGCACAGCTCAAGTGTTGCTTGGGGGCTCTTTGCTTCTCAAAGAACAAAGAGTCTGCACCCTCACAATAGGCTATCAAGCCAAGCTTGGAAGCCAGGTGTATGCACCTAAAACCCGAGTTATCCTGCCTCTTTAAGTAAGCCACTCCGTCCAGGTAAACCTGGTATGACCCGTCGAACGTTTAACAAGTCAATCTCATAGACCCTGAACTTGTCAAAGTTAAAATGATGATTGGTTAAAGATTGAGGTCCATCTTAAAAGGCTTTGAAAAATGGTTTAACTCAGTGGCCTGACAGCCCATGAAAAGCCTCGATTTAGGGCCTGGCAGCCCATGAAAAGCCTTGCATATTCTTCTTGTGTTTTTTGCAAAGTTTTTTCTCTTTTGATAAGATTCATAGATATTTTCTGATAAACCGGCGTTTATTACAACCCGGCGTGGCTTACAATGCTAAGTTGTCAGTACATGATCAGCTATAATCCGACATTTATTACTCCGGTCTAGTTTTGACTACAAGTCACCAGTATTATATGGATAAAACCGGTGTTTATCATAACCCGGTACAGTTTTATCGTAAACCGGTAAACCTGGAAGGAGTCATCAATACTCCAGATTGGTGTTATCACCCTTTTATAACAACCATGGGTCAAACAACGAGGTAACAGGTATTTTCTATTTTATATCTGGTTGTTTTTAAATAGCCTTGGCTCTACACCTAGGCTATATATTTGGGCATCATGACCCGTCCAGCGGTAAACCGCCGGGACACTTTCAATCTCTTGTATGCAGGAACAAGTTAAAATACAGCCACTACGAATTATGCATATAATAAAGATCCCAAAAGCATGGCGAGTTATCAATATCAAGCAAAATAAGTATGCTCGATGGCATAACAGACAAGTGTTTGAACTAGCCTATTACAAGGCACTTTAATGCCCACACAGGATAATTGTTTCAGTAAGAATGGTAGGTCGCGACAGACTAAACCGGCCTCCGGTTCAAGATTCATCACCAGGACAACTTGAAGATTGAGGGTCATCTTGAGTCGGTGCATCCTCCTCCTCCCTACCCAGTGGCTGGAAATCAATCATTGCCCAATCGATTCCAGTTAAAGCTTGGAACACAGCTTCTTCACTTATAAGGGTGTTAGGATCAATGTCAGGGGCATAAGTGTGCTTACGAATTGGCGGAACAAGATCTTATACATCATGTGTTGGCGCAGGATATCTTTTCTGATCAGCATCATAAACCGGCTGATAATGAGACAGATCCGTTTCATCCGCCAATTTGCTCGCTATGGGTCGCATTTCCCTTGTCAGCATTCAGAGATCATCATTGTTAAATTCTGAACCGTCTTCCTTCACGCTGGGATAGCCTTGGCCAATATCTGACGGTTCAAGATCTGGAATCCATGCCTTGGCCCGGATTAGTGCAGTCAGCGCGCCTGACCTTGCAGCTGATTTCTTAAGTTCATCCAACCGGGCAGGCAACATTGACAGTTTCTCGATAGTTTCTCTTATTAAGGTTGGATAGTCCTGTTATAAGCAGCAGTGCAAATAGCCCATTGGGATCCAGAATATAACTGCTCTATCAAAGGATAGGCAGCCTTCAGCTTCATCCGCATGTCCGAGTCCAGATGGGTAATGCGTGTCCCTTTGACATTGCAAGCATCAGTAAGCCGATAACTGATGAGATAACATGATTTGAAGAACATCAGATGAGGATACTTACCAAATACAGCAAAGGTCATAGCGTTTATTTGCCGCTTTAAACCGGTCAGTTCTTCGACCACCGGTTTAAGGGTTGTTTCTGCGTCTTCGGCTCTCTTTGTTAAAGCAGCTTTCTCCGTGTCCCAATCTGCATGTTCCTTCTTAAAGGTCTCCTTCAGTTTCTCCATGGCTACTAAAACATTGGACAGTTCCTCCTTGGCTTTAGAAGCCTCCGCTTGCTGAGATTTAATGTTCTCTTGACGATCAGCGATTTTGGCGTCCTTTTTGCTCAGCTCAGCCTATAAAAGAAAGATATATCATCAGTGGGCCATATATATTTGAAGTACCAAGCACATAACAAGTTATGCACTTTGCACTTGGGGGCTAATGACTATTCGCTTCATTATCAGATTTTTTTTTCAAGTCCCAAGTGTAACGCAAGCATTATTCTTGGCACTTGGGGGCTAATGTACATCTGCTCAAAGTAACAGTGGTTAAAGTACCGGTTCACCTTAGAAAGATAATCCGGCCCTTAGGGACTACACAAGCGAAAGTTACAGGATTACAACGCTAAAGTACCGGTTCATTTTTAAAGGATCAACTGCCCCTTGGAGGATAAGTATGCAGAGTTGCGGTATTATAAAGTCCCGGTTTTCGATTGCCATCATAAATTGGCCCTTTGGGGCTATTGGAATTGGTATTTACAATTGGACTTAAGAGAGAAAAGGTTATTACCTCATGACCTTCCTTCATCAAGTTCACTAAACCGGCTTCGTAGTCACGGTTTGCGTGCAGACGGTTTAAAAAACCAGAATGGAGTTCCTGGGCGTTGAGGTGAGCATAGCTTGATAAATCGGTGCTCCATTTGCCCTTTTCCATGGCAGAACGTTCCTCCTTGGCGCTATGCTTTGACAGTGCAACAGGGTTACCAGGGGAGGTGTGGCCAACGCCAATGATGATAACATCATCTTCCTTGTCACCGGTAGCTTTCACTAGAGTGGATGGGATATCAGCAGCCTTAATCGGACTAGACGGACCATCTTCAGTACGGACCGGGCTCGTCGGTTCATCAGTATGGTCTGCTGTTTCAACTTCTGCTTGTTCATCAAAGTTATGATCTTGAGGGGGCGGTTCATCAAACATGGCGTCAGCATTTGGACCTTCTGGTTCTATAGTTGGCTCCGGTTCAATAACCACATGGTCGTCAGACAGTTTATTCGCCCGAGCCTTCTTGATGGGTCTAGCCTTGGCTCTGAAAGAAAAAAGATGCAAGGGTTAGTATAGCATGCAAGTGTAAGGCGTCAAGAGATTGAGTTGAAATGCTTACCCAGCAATGGTCTTAAGAGGAGGGAGTTGTGTGGCCGTCGACTCGCCGGATGATGAATGAGGTGTTCCCTGATAATTTGAATTGGACGGATTAAGAGGTTGTCGAAAATAACCTGCCTTGGGATAAGAGGTATCAGAAGTGGGTGAGACCTCATGTCGACGTTTTCGAACCGGGGTGTTCGGTAAACCAGCCAAAGTGACTATTTGGCCGTTGTGCCGGGTTGTGCGGTGAGCCTCGTGCTGCTGCTTCTTCAAAAGAAATTTTGGATCCAAGTGAGCAAGAGGGTGAGAAAATTTTATTTTCCGGATTGTTTGATGGATTTTCTGTGTTGACGGAGTGCCTGAACCGGAGGGAAGAGTAATTACCTCTGCATCGTCGACCTGGCTACCCTCAGCGTCATCCTGATAATAATCATTGTCAATGAGGTGTATGAAAATTGAACCAAGAGAGTCATGTTCTACCTCTACGTCCGGTTCATCAGGGTCGTCATCAAGCTCTAAACCGATGGGTTCAGTTGCCTTCTTCTTGGCAGGCCTCTTGATCACCTTCGTCTTAGGTCGAGGGGTTTTCGCCGGTTTTTCTTGAGGCTTCTTCTTCCAAAAAGGGTCATCACCCTATTAAATAGAATTGACAAAAGTTATAAGAGATTACACAGTTAAAGATATGGAATACAGGTAGGAATGAGGCAATGCTTACAGCTGGCGGTTTATTCAAGGTGTAGAATGGACTTTATCCGGTACTTCTACAGACAGCCTTCGGTTCATTCAGTATCTTCTTCACAGCTTCAGTAACTTCAGCTTCTGTCAGCTGAATATCAATATGATGTTGAGAGTCTTTTGAGTCACCAGTATACTCGCACATTAAATCGGAGCAACGACTTAAAGGCAATATACTCCATGAAATCTAGCAGCGGACAAAATCAACTCCTGTTAGACCATTGGCCATAAAGGCCCTGAGCTTAGAGAGCTGTGGAGCATATGTAGCCCGCTCTTGGGTAGTCAACTGTTGAGGAAATGGATGTGTGTTTGTAAGCCAGTGAGGACGGTAACCCGGCAGAGGATTCTCATCATCACGGGACGTATCTTTACAATAAAACCAGGTCTGGTTCCAGTCTTTAGGATGACTGTGGAGTTTGGCATGAGGGAAATTGACATCTTTCCTCTTCTGAATTGAAACGCCGCCTAGTTCGGTATTGGGCCCGTCTACAGACTCAGTCCGGCGGTTTAAATAGAAAAAGTCCCGGAATAGCTCAACAGTTGGCTCCTCTTGCAAGTATGCTTCACAAAATACTTGAAAGTTGCAAACAGGACACAGAGTTTGGTCCAATGTATTGAGGATGGATCTAGAAATTGGCAAGCACATCACGGAATAATTTGGACCTGGGCGGTTTAAAGCCACGACCCATGTGATCAACATACACTACCACTTCGCCATCTCTGGGGGTAGGAGGGTTTTCTGGACCAGGAACTCGCCACTAGATTTCACTCCGCTTTGGTAAGATGCCAATTTTGACACATCCATCCAGTTGCTCCTCAGTAACCAGGGAAGGGACCCAGTTACAGGCATAGAATTGTTTGGCCATTGCAAGTGAAGAGCTGGAAAAGATTACTGCCAGTTTACGATTCATGGTTGACAAGATATAAAGCGCAACAGGTTAATAAAAAGGAATTCAAGCATGACAAATTGTTAAACCGGAGGTTCATGCAGTTATAAATGGTAAAGCGACGGGCAATTTACAAGGGGCCTAATGGCATATGACAGATTATTTTCTACAAGGATAAACCGCCAACGCAGATAAAGAAGGTACAGATCTGAGGCAAAAATGATTAAGTGAGGAAAAACAGGTTTCACAAGATCACATTCACTTTTTGGATCTACCACAAGTCAGGAAAAGAAAAGGATTTAGACCTAAAAAGGTTGGTCCTGGAGCAGTTCATAAAGGTCCATATCAAGTTTTTATGCGTATAAGGTTTGGTTTGATAGCCAAAATAAGGACTACTATAGCTACCACAAGGAACGCGTCAAGCTTGAGGTCTGATGTCTATGGATTGACGAAGAACAAGGGAAGAATGCCATGAACCCGTATGAACCCTAAGTGGATCTACAGAGGAAAGAGGGAAAGACTTACTGCAGTTGTTGAAGCAGCGAAGGTGCGCCGCGTTTCTCTGGTTCAATCAGGTTGATGCTGCGGCCGACGGTGAGGCAAAGGCAAAGCTCGACGACGACGACGGCGGCGCTCTGGTGCAGAGGCATTGCGAGGAGGAAGAAGAGATGAAGAGGCAACGGGAGGAAAAGGAAAGGGAACCTCAGCCCTATTTATAAGGGCAAAGAGATAAGCGATAGGCGCGGGAATCGAGGAGCCCAAAAAATGGATATATAACGAGGTTGTCACCTTGATTGTTGGATGTTCATTAATAAAGGGTATCTTCGGCTTTAAATGAACAGGTGATGTCACGGCGGTTTAGTACAAATCTGGAGGATGGCGTCACGGCGGTTTACAAGATCTATGCGAAGGTGCAAAGGGAGGAATTTTTCTAAGTGTTGAAGATTGACATGAACAAGTTCAAATCATTCTGGGGCCTAATGTTGGGGATATTACTACTGGACATAAACCGGTCAGGAGAGGCTGGGTTATCCCCATGATGATTACTTTATTTGAAGCCCATGAAGACAAAGATGGTGGCGCTTCATGAAGGCCCAAGGCCCAAAGGCGGGTTAAGGCATGTAGACATAAACCGACATTAATATATAACTTGTATTGTAAGATAGGAGTAGAGACCGAGCCAGACACGTTTATGATCCGGCCTCGGGACTCCGTAAACCAACGGGCGTCGACCTATGTATATAAAGGGGCGACCCAGTGGCGGTTTAGGAACAACACACAATAACTCGAGAGCCAGGCAAAGCGGATTCACTCCCTGGTCATCGAAACCCAAGCAATTCCAACACAACTGGACGTAGGCTTTTACCTTCATCGAAAGGGGCCGAACCAGTATAACTCTTGCGTCCCTTGCCCGCTTTAACCCCCTCAAGCTAACCCGTAGCGATGGCTCCACGACTAAGTCCTTCCACAAGGACATCTGCCATGACAAAACCATGACAGGGAGGGATGGCCTCTTGGATAATGCAAAGAGCGGACTCGTTGAATTGATGATCCGTTGCTTCTCTAGGAGTGAAGTTGCTTGGGTCATGCGGGTAGAAACCTTGCTCAATAATTCTCCAAAGGTTAGTAGAACTATGATTTAAATGACGTTTAAAGCGATAGACCCAAGAGGCAAAATCCTCATTTTTCACAAGCTTAGGAGGAGGACCAACATGATTCAAATGAGTGGAAGGAACCGGTCCTCCATAAGTGAGTGGAGGTTCAACATGGGCAAAGATGTCATTTCCACTTCTACCACTAGACAAAGGAACTTTATCACTAGTAGCTTCCCCCTTGTCGGAGTTAGCATTCGTCACATAGTTAGTGGGATCGACCACTTCCAACGGCGCGGTGGATAATTTAAGACCATCAAGAAAATTCTTAAGCATGCCTTTGACCTCGGCCGTCATGGAGGTTTTCAGTGTGTCCAAGGCCACATTGAACTCCTCACGAGAGACCAAGGTTCCCCCATCGGTCATAGACGAGGACGGAATTACACCGGGGTGCTCCTCCCCACTGTCTACGGTGTCAACCGTACTCTTTGGACGACAAAGTCCTTAATAAAGAGATGAGGCTCTGATACCAATTGAAAGGATCGATATAGTTGACTAGAGGGGGGTGAATAGGCAACTAACAATTTTTAGCTTTTCTTTACCAATTTAAACTTTGCATCAAAGTAGGTTGTCTAGATATGCAACTAGGTGAGCAACCTATATGATGTAACAACAACAAGCACACAAGCAAGCAAGGGATACACCACAATAAAATCTTGCACAAGTAAAGGTAAGAGATAACCAAGAGTGGAACTGGTGGAGACGAGGATGTGTTACCGAAGTTCCTTCCCTTTGAGAGGAAGTACATCTCTGTTGGAGTAGTGTGGAGGCACAATGCCCCCCAAGAATCCACTAGGGCCACTGTATTCTCCTCACGCACTCACACAATGCGAGATGTTGTGATTCCACTATTGGTGCCCTTGGAGGCGGAGACCGAACCTTTACAAACAAGGTTGAGGCAATCTCCACAACTTAATTGGAGGCTCCCAACGACACCATGAAGCTTCACCACAATGGAATATGGCTTTGCGGTGACCTCAACCGTCTAGGGTGCTCAAAAACCCAAGAGTAACAAGATCCGCAAGGTATTAGTGGGGGAATCAAATTTCTCTTGGTGGAAGTGTAGATCGGGGCCTTCTCAACCAATCCCTAGAAAATCAACAAGTTTGATTGGCTAGGAAGAGAGATCGGGCGAAAATGGAGCTTTGAGCAACAATGGAGCTTGGAAGGGAAGAGGTCAACACTAAGAGGAAGAAGACCCCCTTTATATAGGGAAGCAAAAATCCAACCGTTTTTCTGCCCAGCCCGCAGTTAAGCGGTACTACCGCTCCTAGGAGTGGTACTACCGCTTAGGCGGTACACCAAGGCATAGCCCTAAGTCTACAGAGAGTGTAGCAATAGTAGTGCCGCTGAAGTGGTACTACCGCTGACCAGAGCGGTACTGCCGCTTGGGTCTTAGTCATAGAGATGCAGCAGTAGTAGAGGGAGCCAGGTGTGGCAATATCGTGCCAAGCGGTACTACCACCCTAGTGCCGCTCTACTACCGCTAGAGGCAAAGTGGGAACATAACCTTGCACACGAAACCACCCCGCAAGCGGTAGTGGAGATGGTAGTACGGGCTGTAGTACCGCTTAAGCGGTACTACCGCTATACTACGATTGTACTACCGCCCTACTATCGTGAGAGAAAAATGGGCAACCGAAAGTTGCACACACGGGGAGGCCCTAAGCGGTAGTACCACAGAAGTACCAGCGGTACTACCGCGTAAGCAGTACTACCGTGGGCACGGGCGGTACTATCGTTGGCAAGATGCCGAGAAAACCACAAAAAACACAGGAAGGGCTCCGGAGATGGGAAGGAGCCAGTGGGTGCATATGGGGTTGTGTACGTGTTGATTCCACCCATACCTTTCCGAAGCGGACCCCCTCTTAATAGTACGGCTTTCCTATGACTCAAATCCACCAAAAATAAACATAGAAAAAACCACCGTCTTCGAAAGGCTCCGAGGGGCCTCGAATCGTCTAGTGCCTAACCATGAGATATCTGAAAAGCTCAATGCACACGATTAGTCCACAAAAGCATTGTCATCAATCACCAAAACCACTTAGGGAGAAATATGCCCTTACAGCATGCTAGTTCCACACTTGTGCTTCAAAGTAGCACCATGTTTTTCATATGGAGAGTCTCCTATGTTGTCACTTTCATATACTAGTGGGAATTTTTCATTATAGGATTAGATGCACACCCACTTAGTTTTCATATTGAGCCTTCATACACTTATAGATCTTAGTGCATTCGTTGCATGGCAATCCCTACTCCTCACGTTGATATCAATTGATGGGCATCTGCATAGCTCGTTGGTTAGCCGCGTCGATGTGAGACTTTCTTACTTTTTTGTCTTCTCTATATTTACCCCTATCATCATACTCTATTCCACCCGTAGTGCTATATCCATGGCTTGCGCTCATGTATTGCATGAGGCTTGAAAAAGCTGAAGCGCGTTAAAAGGTATGATCCAATTGCTTGACTTGTCAGCAGGGTTGTGCATGATAAATACTTTGTGTTAAGAAGACAGAGCATGGCAAGACTATATGATTTTGTAGGGATAACTTTCTTTAGCATTGATATTTTGAAAGACACGATTGTTTGTTGGCATGCCTGAGTATTGATGTCTTTATGTCAAATTATAGACCATTGCTTTGAATCACTCGTGTCTTAATATTCATGCCATGACTAGACACATGATCAAGTTTATGCTAGATAGCATTCCACATCAAAAATTATCTTTTTATCATTTACCTACTCGAGGACGAGCAGGAATTAAGCTTGGGGATGCTGATACGTCTCCGTCATATCTATAATTTTTGATTGTTTCATGCCAATATTATACAACTTTTATACACTTTTGGCAACATTTTATATGATTTATTTGGACTAACATACTGATCCAGTGCCTAGTGTCATTTCTTGTTAATTGCATGTTTTTTGTTTCGCAGAAAATCCATATCAAACGCTTAGTTCAAATGCGATGAAAATTTATGGAGAATTATTTTAGAATATCTGTGATTTTTGGGAGGTGGAATCAAGGCAAACGGGGGCCCATAGCCCCCAAGATACACCAGGGCGTGCCAGGCGCGCCCAGGTGTCATATGCCCTCCTCGTAAGGCGGTTGGGGCCCTTCTTCTGGTGCAAGAAAGATAATTTATGGAAAAAATAGTGTAAAAATTTTAGCGCAATTGGAGTTACGTATCTCCGAGAATTTAAGAAACCGTGAAGGGCCAGATCTGGGGAGCGCGAAATAGAACAGAACAAACAGGGAGATCCAATCTCGGAGGGGCTCCCGCCCCTCCGCCGCCATAGAGGCCATGGACCAGAGGGGGAACTCTCCTTCCATCTAGGGGGAGGCCAAGGAAGAAGAAGGAGGGGGGCTCGGCTCTGCACGTAAACAAGGGAGGAGCACACTCTGATTTTTTTTCTCTTTTTTCACTTTTTTGCACTTTTTTCCTCTCTTTTTTGCTCTGCAACAATTTTTTCCGAAAAAGTCTACAAATGGTCTAAAAACTGCCTAGCCAGAATTTTCCAGGTTTAGTTTTTTTAAAACTGGAAACTATTTTTCTACTGCGGATGGCACGGAAATTGGGGAGTCCTACTCTGTCACGACTCGGAGTATGGCGCGATCTGGAAATCGAACACAAAGACACAAATACTGGACCCGGACTGGGACTGGTGGCGGAGATGAAACTGTTGGAAACTCGGACTGGTGGCGGATATATGTAGGGCGGTGGAACACAGACTAGTGGTGAATCTATGATGTTGGTGGACTTGGATTATCGTGATGGAGATGGATATGTGGTATATGGCATCGGCGATGATGATGGTGGTATATGGCAGCGGTGATGACGATGGTGGTATATGGCAGCGGTGACGATGATGGTGGTATATGGCAGCGGTGATGATGATGATGCGGCGGCGGCGTGACAACTTGTGAACAGAACTCAAAACTCTAAAGGACTAGACACTAAGACCATCAACTAGACACGATGATGAAACCGCAAATTCAACAATGCAAAACCCTAAAAAGATTATGCAAAGGATCAGATTGGTTCGGATATGATGAACTAACCCTATTTTTTGTCTTTTTTCGTGGGTTGTAGGTATGAAGAACAGACTCGATCTAAACTACGAAAAACTGTAAAATCTCACTGAGCAACCTGGAAATATGACACCACTTGATAGAGGCGAAGGTGTCCCGATGTTTCAATGAGATAGCTATCATTTTCTGTGGGAGTCGACTTTGACGATCCGACTACGAACGTGCGAAGACGTCGTGCCTTAGCAATCGCTAAACGAACTTCCGAGGGTTATTGACCATGCCGGAGCACGATCAACTTAACCACGAGGGTCTATTTCCTACGAGCAAAATGAAGAACAAGCAAGAAACTGAGATTGCAATCTGGATATTGCGAATATAAGATGAAAGCTTTATTGATCAAGGTGGGATTCTGTGACGCCTTTGTCGGGTCGTTGAACACAAACAAAGTACGCAAAGTTGCAGCTATGGTGAACTTTTAATCTAAACAAAACCCAAAGTATAAACGATGCCCTAAGGGCTGTATATATGGAGGAAGAGGGGGGAATTTCGTGGCCCTTGGAGGAGGGGTCCGAAACCAGCCCTAACTCTTGTTTCCCCACACATACGGACTCTAAAAACAGCCTATACTTAAGTATTTCGAAATTACATGGGCCTGCCCCAATAATAAGGTGACACAACACCTAAAATAGCCTCTGGACGAAATTTATGAAGTGGCATGTTGTATATTTCTCCAAGGCTTCATGCACTCCTTATGGTGGCTTCAAAGTCCTGAAATCGTCACTTGCAACTCTGTTCTTGTTCCCCTTGTGCATCCCATCATCTCCATGCTTGGTCTTGCTCCACTGTTCATCCCTCTTATCCATGCCAGGCCCTTCATTTGTAAGCAAAACAAATGTATCCAATTTAGGCAGCATCATATTCTCATGAACATTAGAATCATTACCGAGAAACGAAAGTACCTGATAATTTAATTGGCGTGCACAAGCTCTAGTAATTGGTCCAGTATATGATGCAATAGGGGCTATGGGTATGACAATGGTGTTGATGTCCTCATTACCTCCTTTCTCCCGGTGGTGCTGGAGTGCCGCCGGGGCAAGGATCGTGACGGCGATCTACATTAACAATCTTGCTACCGTCAACACCAACTTTATCCCCCTCTATGCACCGGTGTAACACCCCTTATCTCCGCTGTAATCTCTACTTAAACATGGTTCTAAACTCCATATATTATTTCCCAATGATATATGGTTATCCTGCGATGTTTGAGTAGATCCGTTTTGTCCTATGGGTTAATCGTGATCTTGGTTGGTATGATTGTATATTTTATTTATGATGCTGTCCTACGGTGCCCTCTGTCTCGCGCAAACGTGAGGGGTCCCCGCTGTAGGGTGTTGCAATATATCGATGGTTCGTTTATGGTGGATTATGAGAGTGACAGAAGGTTAAACTCGAGTAAGTGGGGTATGGCGTATAGGAGTAAAGAGGACTTGATACTTAATGCTATGGTTGAGTTTCACGACCTTAATGATCTTTAGTAGTTGCAGATGCTTGCTAGGGGTCCAATCATTAGTGTATATGATCCAAGTAGAGAAAGTATGTTAGCTCATGCCTCTCCCTCATGTAAAATTACAAGAATGATTACCGGTACTTGTTATCGATTACCTAGGGACAAATGACTTTCTTGTTGACACAACCTATCCACCTTTATTACCTTGCAATTTATTCGTAGTTTTATTCTTGCAAAGTACTCGTAGTTTTATTCTTGCAAAATAGTTTCATACTTGTTCTAGGTAAAGCAAACGTTAAGTGTGCGTAGAGTTGTATCTGTGGTCGATAGAACTTGAGGGGATATTTGTTCTTCCTTTGGCTCCTCGTTGGGTTCGACACTCTTATTTATCTAAGAAGGCTACAAACGATCCCCTATACTTGTGTGGTGTCAGAAAACATATGGGATGGCTCTGTCAGAACAATACAAGCATTTCATGTCATGAACTATGGGTAGTGCCCACCTTGAAATATTGATACCATCTAGGGCTCGTGCAAATCTTGGTAGCAGTTTGCCCCGTAGGTGGCTTGACCATATCTCCTCCGAGCTCCCCAATAGCATGCAAGACTTGCTTGGAAAACTTGGAAATGGTCTAGTTGGATCTCTTGAATGTGTTGTGAATAACTCTGAACCTCTGATTATAACCTACAATATGAAGGAACGTGACTAACTAGCTTGCTCTTCCACAGAGGTATCGAAGCCATCTTCTAGCAGACCTTGTTCATATTTGCCATCCTCTCCCTATCTTGGGTTAACATATTACTATAACAAATCACATGCTTATCATTCTGACGAACCTCTCTCTTGTGGACTGATAACCCACATGTCTAGTGGATCTATTGTAGACTTTTCGATAAGTAAGAGTGTCAAACCCAACGAGGAGCTAAATGTATGATTTGTATTCCCTAAGGTTCTATCAACCACTGATACAACCATATGTAAACCAAACATTCACTTCACCTAGGAAATGAGAAATACAACTACTTTGCGAGTGAAAGGGGATAATTTGTAGAAGAATTAAAAACTTGGGAATAAAGGTTAGTTGCTACAAAGTAAATGAATAAGAAAGTAAAAGATAGCGACTGTGGAGTTGCGGTTATAGGAGGTGTGTAATTCTCCCTAGGTAATTGGCTACGATACTAGACCGGTAATCACCTTTGCAGTTTTATATGTGAGAGAGGCCTACGCTAACATGTCACTAAATCCATTGACATGTACTTATGATTAAAACCCCTAGCATGGATTTGGAAATACTAAAGATTCATTAAGGTAAAACTCAACCATAGCATCAAGATCAATGGGTCCGGATGATGATGATCCAGATGATACAGTCGATGATCCGAAGAAGAAGGGTAGAGGAGAAAACTTCAACATGCAGGAGGACAAGTTGTTGTGAGACGTGTGGTTGGCCACTAGCATTGATCTGATCCATGGTACGGAGCAAAAGGACACAACCTTTTGGAGGAATATTCACATATGGTTCCATGAACACAAGCATTTTGCACCCTAATACGTCTCCAACGTATCTATAATTTTATTTATTATTTCATGCTATTATATGATCCATCTTGGATACTTTATATGCATTTTTGTGCTATTTTATATCATTTTGGGGACTAACTGTAGCGACCAGACCTCAAACAGTATGATCTTTGCGCATCAGTGTCATCCCTGGATCGGTAATGTTGACACGCACAGTACTTGAGGATTTATAATAGAGTAGCAATCACACACTTATTACATTGAATGTCTCAAAAGAGAACTTAATACAATAAATATGGCTTAGGGCCATCTAATACGATAACCGCGGAAGGCTTGGAAGATAAACTGAGTCCATCAACTCCAACGGCATCACTGAGTGAAAGACCACGACCTAAGGCTCCTTACTCGTCATCTGAAAAGTTTGCAACATGATACGTTGCAGCCCGAAACGGGTCAGCACATGGAATATGCTGGCAATGTAACACAAGATAGTAATGAACAGGATATAGCTATCACTATATGCATATATGGCTGGTGGAGGCTGTATGGTTAATATGTTTTGCGGAAAGCCAATTTTTTTCCTACTAAAAAGGAATATATTGTATTTAACTACAAAGTTTGTTGAAAAACATTGAGAATGGTAAACCCCATCTCAATCCCAATAAAAAGTAATTAAGAACCCAACCAACATTATATTAAGAGTGATGAGATCCACATGATAATCCAAGAACTAGATACTCAAGATGTCCATAACCGGGGACACGGCTAACCATGATTAGTTTATACACTCTGCAGAGGTTTGTGCACTTTTCCCCACAAGACTCGATCTCCTCTGTTGGATTTCTCACACTGCATGATGTTTGAGAAATGGATGACCAAGACACAGTCTTTCCGAAGAGGTCCCCTTAACCGATAGATATGCATGTACTCCTACAATCCCCTACATCTGCTAGCCCATCATGGAAAGGTTTCCCACAACTTACTCAACTATGCCAGAGCCCATAATGGCATGTGGTTGCACACGGAAGTTTCTAGCATGAATAATCTTATGATTCCTTTGAGCCTCGTTTGCAGTCCATAGGAGAATCACACGGTACCCCGGGATTTCCATAAATACAGGCAATCACTGGGTTCCCCAGGTGCCTCAATCCACCCAGATGTGTATTAAAGTTGCAACATTAATTTAACCATTAATTATCAACTCACATTTGTCATGGATACACTCACCCATTCCACGTCTACAAGCATAGCATAGCAATATATGCAACGTAGAAGTAACTCCCAAAGGTTTGATAATAAACAGGCGAATAGGTACTACCTCAACTACTTCCCAACCCACAATTTATTCAGATCCTAACCATGCAACTGTTTGAGGATTGATCTAATGCAATAAAACTGGGTAGTGAAGAGGTATGATCAAAGTGTTACTTGCCTTGCTGATAATCCGTAAAACCTAGAGACTCGTAGTAGCATGCTTCGCACTCCGAGTACTCTCTCGCAATCAAACAAGCATACAATAAGCAATCAAGAAAGATGCATGGGTAAAACTTCAAATAAGATCTAACCAGAAAGTTCAAATAAGAAGATCTAACTGGAGGTGGTGGTGGTGGGTTGTTATTGTTGTTGCCTTGGTTCTGAACTAACAACTGCATCAAGGTATTCTGCTGCTGGATCAACTGAGTGAGCTCCGGTGGAAAGGTAAATCTGGGGTCACGTCTCGGAGGCATCTGAGGGTTTAGAGGGAAGAGAATAGAATAGAATGAGGTCTAGTGAGAAAACACTACCCATATGCACATGAGACAAACACAATCATATCACTCAATCAATCAAGCAAGGGCATACAATCGGTCTAGAACTATCGTTACCAAAAGTGCTCGGACTATACTATATACATGGTGGAATACTACTACTGATATGGTGGTTGTCTAGAAAAATTGATCGGTCAAAGACTCCATGATATCTGCTCCAGCTTCATCAACATAGTCATCATCGCTATTGTCGGGGTCTGAGTCGGTGTCATCGATGATGATGTAGTTCTCCGGGCAAGTAGAATCGTCGCCTTCTCCTCCTGGCGCGGGGTCTCCCATGAAGACTCCTAGCTTCCTTGTCAGATCATCATTCATCTCCACTAGTATCGTCATTTCCTCCTCGTATCCATCGCGTGTAGACTTGAGTTCTTCCTCCAGCTCCTTGATCCTGGTCATTGCCTTCTTCAGATCTATCATGCCTGCGCACATCTGGTTCTCCTGGTGACGTATGTGCTGGTTTAACTCCTGGATGAAAACGGCAATTGATCTATCCTTCCTGGTGCTGATCATCTCCCATTGCTCATCTCGACGCCCACAAATCTGGTAGATAGTATACTTAAGATCCTTGTGGTAAACTTCATCAATGCGTCCCATGGTGATGTGGGCTGCCATACTCTTTCCTAGACTCCAGGTTGGTGCATCAATGGAAAACTCTATGGGCTCAGTGACTAGCATGAATGTCCTTCCTGGAACTTGAACTTGAATCATCCAGTGCTCCTCTTCTGGTAAGTGGCATTGTAAGTCCCGGTGAAGCTTGGTATTTCGATGTTCAGGTACCTAGTGACTTCCTTCAAGTAGCGTCCAAAAGGTGTTTCTTCATCCGGTTGTGCAAACTTGTTCCTTGCGTCCGCCATCATAAAGAGTAGAAAATGGAGAGGAGTCAGAAATGAGAAGAGAGTAGTAATCTAGGCTTTAGCTTAGTGGTCGTGTCCTACAGTCAGCGTGTGCTCTGATACCATCTTCTAGCGACCAGACCTCAAACATTCTGATCTCTGTGCATCAGTGTCATCCCTAGATCAGTAATGCTGACACGCACAGTACTTGAGGATTTATAATAGAGTAGCAATCACACACTTATTACATCGAATGTCTCAAAAGAGAACTTAATACAATAAATGTGGCTTAAGGACATCTAATATGATAACAGCGGAAGGCTTGGAAGATAAAGTGAGTCCATCAACTCCAACGGCATCACTGAGTGAAAGACCACGACCTAATGCTCCTTACTCGTCATCTGAAAAGTCTGCAACATGATACGTTACAGCCCGAAACGGGTCAGCGCATGGAATATGCTGGCAATGTAACACAAGAGAGTAATGAACAGGATATAGCTATCACTATATGCATATATGGATGGTGGAGGCTGTATGGTTAATATGTTTTGCGGAAAGCCAATTTTTTTCCTACTAAAAAGGAATATATTGTATTTAACTACAAAGTTTGTTGAAAAACATTGCGAATGGTAAACCCCATCTCAATCCCAATAAAAAGTAATTAAGAACCCAACCAACATTATATTAAGAGTGATGAGATCCACATGATAATCCAAGAACTAGATACTCAAGATGTCCATAACCGGGGACACGGCTAACCACTATTAGTTTATACACTCTGCAGAGGTTTGTGCACTTTTCCCCACAAGACTCGATCTCCTCCGTTGGATTTCTCACACTACATGATGTTTGAGAAATGGATGACCAAGACACAGTCTTTCCGAAGAGGTCCCCTTAACTGATAGATAGGCATGTACTCCTACAATCCCCTACATCTGCTAGCCCATCATGGAAAGGTTTCCCACAACTTACTCAACAATGCCAGAGCCCATAATGGCATGTGGCTGCACACGGAAGTTTCTAGCATGAATTATCTTATGATCCCTTTGAGTCTGGGTGGCAGTCCATAGGAGAATCACACGGTACCCCAGTGAGGGAGTCCTGGATTAGGGGGTGTCCGGATAGCCGGACTATACCTTCGGCCGGACTCCTGGACTATGAAGATACAAGATTGAAGACTTCGTCCTGTGTCCGGAAGGGACTTTCCTTGGCGTGGAAGGGAAGCTTGGCGATACGGATATGTAGATCTCCTACCATTGTAACCGACTCTGTGTAACCCTAGCCCTCTCCGATGTCTATATAAACTGGAGGGTTTTAGTCCATAGGACGAACAACAATCATACCATAGGCTAGCTTCTAGGGTTTAGCCTCCCTGATCTCGTGGTAGATCTACTCTTGTACTACCCATATCATCAATATTAATCAAGCAGGACGTAGGGTTTTACCTCCATCAAGAGTGCCCGAACCTGGGTAAAACATCGTGTCCCCTGCCTCCTGTTACCATCCGGCCTAGACGCATAGTTCGGGACCCCCTACCCGAGATCCGCCAGTTTTGACACCGACATTGGTGCTTTCATTGAGAGTTCCTCTGTGTCGTCACCATCAGGAAGGATGCCTCATCCCGTCTTTAAAGACGGCACCGTTGCTAAGGGAGCTTTGGCTGTCGGCCAAACTCTCAGGCTAGGTGGTTTCCTTATGACCACCCGTTCGGCTGCTGCGCCGACGATGACCTCTCGGGTCATCAAAAGCAATCTTCACGTCAGCTCGGAATTCGCCGAGCAGCTAGATCCAATGGAGCTCTCTTCCCTAAACGAGCTCTTGGATCGCTTCGCCGCCCTGGGAGTCACTACGGATTACGACCAGATTGGGTCTAAACCCGATCTGAGAGAGATTAACCCCCCCCCCCCCAGGTCACCCATCACGTTGCCGTGGTAGAGGGACAGTGCGGCGACCCTTCATCTATCTTAAGGACTAGATATGTCCGGATTCCCGATCCCTCCAAGTCGGATACCCGCGGAGGGGAGGACATCACTCAAGACCTAAACTTAAAGTCAGGTGACGGGCTAGATTCATTGGGCAGCATCCAAGAATCCAAACTTCCGAGTTCGGAAACTCCTTGGCCCCTGGGTCTCAGATTGGGTGAGGTTTCGGATTTGATTCCGCCCACCCACCCGTACATAAGCGATCTATCCCAAATAAGGCAAGAGCCCGAAGAAACAGTACATCATTACTGGGCCAGATTCCTCCTGGTTATGAACAGGATAAAGGACTGCCGCGAGGAAGACGCAATTTCATTCTTCTGCAATAATTGCACGGACAAGGGAATCCTCAACGCCATAAGTCGCCGTGATATTACATGCTTTGCTGACTTGGCGTCCATAGTACGAAAGTACTGTGCGATGGAAAGCGCCTGGAAAACCGAAACAAAATTTTTGGACAATCCGGCCTTGAATACAAACCCGGTCCGAAATAAAAAGGTGCATCATCGTCAGACACCCGGGTTCAATACCAAAAAGCAAAAGCCCTCTACAGGGCACGGAACCGTACTGGAAGGATGGCTTGATGGACCCTGTAAAATTCACAGTGCAGAGGGCGCCACACCAACTCACAGCCTTAGAGCATGTTGGATACTCCGGCAGGTGGCAAAAATTGGCGAAGATCTTCTAATTCCAGAAGCCACAGAAAGCCACCCCAGAGAAACCAGTACGGTATTAACAGTCTTCGAGACTTTCGCATCAAATAATATGCGAAAAAGAACACTCCGCGGCCTTGCCGAAGTCTACCAACTAGCAACAATAAACCCATGGAGTGACACGGCTATTACTTTTAAGGCCAGTGATGAACCTAAATTCCGAACAGCCCGAGCACCAGCCGCATTGGTCCTCAATCCAATAGTGGACGGCTTTCGTCTTACCAAGGTACTCATGGATGGCGGCGGCGGATTGAACCTCATTTATGAGGAAACCCTTCAAAAAATGGAAATAGACTGGAACCGCATTGAGCGAAGCAGCACAACCTTTAGAGGAATAATCCCTAGTCAGGAAGCGCGCTGTACAGGAAAATCACACTAGATGTGGTGTTCAGCACGCCGGATAATTACAGGTCCAAAGAGGTCACATTCCAGGTGGCCCCGTTCAGTAGTGGATATCATGCTCTGCTAGGGCGGGAAGCGTTTACAGTCTTCCAAGCAATACCCCATTACGGGTACATGAAGCTCAAGATGCCCGGGCCTAACGGAATCATCACTCCCGTTAGTGATCCGAACATAGCACTCCGCGCCGAAAACAAGACAACCGCACTGGCCCTCGAGGCACTATCCGAAGCCCTAGCAGCTGAGGAACTGACTGCGCTGCGCTCCACAGTGAATAGGGATGATGTGATACTCGATAAAAGATCCAAGTCCACCTCCTTTAAACCGGCGGACGAAATAGTTAAATTCCAGGTCCATCCAACGGACCCCAATAAAACAGCTTCCATCGGGGCACAGTTAAACCCTGATGTAGACGCCGCACTACGAGAGTTCCTACGAAAGAACTGGGACATTTTGGCCTGGCACCCTTCAGACATGCCAGGAATCCCACGCAGGCTGGCCGAACACAGCTTAAATATCCTAAAAGGATTCAAGCCAGTCAAACAGGCTCTTCGGCGTTTTTCCGAACCTAAGAGACAGGCCATGGGAGAGGAACTAGCCAAGCTATTGGAGGCCGGATTCATCAAAGATATAAAACATCCGGACTGGCTAGCAAACCTGGTGATAGTACCAAAGAAGGACAAATCCTAGCACCTGTGCGTTGATTTCAAAGACCTTAACAAGGCTTGCCCAAAGGATCCCTTCCCTCTCCCCCGCATCGATCAAATTATCGACGCTACCGCAGGACACGATTCGTTGTGTTTCCTCGACGCATACTCCGGCTACCATCAAATAAAGATGGCAGAGTCAGACCAAGCCGCAACGGCATTCATCAAACCATACGGCCCATTCTGCTTCAACACAATGCCCTTCGGGCTCCAAAATGCCGGCGCAACATATCAGCGCATGATTCAGACATGTCTGGCAAACCAGATCGGCAAAACAGTGGAGGCATATGTAGATGATGTGGTCATTAAAACAAGACATGTCGAATCTCTAGTAGACGACTTGAGGCTAACATTCGATAACCTCCGAACATGCGACATCAAGCTCAACCCGGAAAAATGCGTTTTCGGCGTTCCAGCCGGAAAGCTCTTGGGCTTCATTGTATCCGGTAGAGAAACTGAAGCAAATCCAGCCAAGATCCGAGCTCTGTCACAATTGGATATCCCGAAGGACCTCAAACAAATACAAAAATTAACCGGATGCGTGGCGGCTCTAAGCCGCTTTATCTCCCGCTTAGGAGAAAAGGCCCTACCCCTTTGCCGCCTCCTTCGGCGCACTGAACACTTCGAGTGGACAGATGCAGCCACGGCCGGACTCGAAAAAATAAAAGCCATCTTGGCAACAAACCCAGTCCTGGCCGCGCCAAACATTGGCGAACCAATGCTATTATATATTGCAGCAACCCATCAGGTCGTAAGCGCAGTGCTCGTCGTCGAACGAGAAACGGACGGACACAAATTCCCCCTTCAAAAGCCGGTCTATTATGTGTCCACTGTCCTTACTCCGTGCAAGTCACGGTACCCGCATTATCAAAAGATTGCATACGCAGTATTTATGGCATCCCGGAAGCTGTGACACTACTTTCAAGAGTGTTCGATAACAGTAGCCTCGGAAGTGCCACTTAACGATATTATAAACAACCGCGACGCGACGGGCCGGATTGCAAAATGGGCCATTGAGCTCATCCCGTTTGACATAACTTACAAGCCACGACGAGCTATCAAGTCACAAGTTTTGGCCAACTTCATCGCAGAATGGACGGAGGCCGAACTCCCTAAAGAGTACGGCACATATTCAAACTAGGTCATGCACTTCGACGGCTCCAAAATGTTGGCCAGTCTAGGGGCTGGCGTCGTTTTGACGTCCCTCATAGGAGACACAGTTCAATATGTACTCCAGATAATGTACACAGACTCCAACAACGCAGCCGAATATGAGGCCCTTTTACATGGTCTCCGGATGGCAGTATCCATGGGCATTCAACGCCTAGAGCTGCGCGGGGACTCGAACCTCGCAATATCCCAAATAAATGGAGACTTTGATGCCAAGGATCCAAAAATGGCAGCTTATCACGACGTCGTCCTAAAAATGTCAGCTCGGTTCGAAGGCCTCGAATTCCACCATATAGCCCGGGAAAATAATCAGGCGGCAGATGTCCTGGCACGCATCGGCGCAAAACGCGATGTAGTCCCCCCAACATCTTCTTGGAAAGGCTGTTCAAGCGGTCCGTAGTATGGGAAGGGGAACCTGGCAATAACAGCCCGGACCCAACCGCACTGCCCGACACCGAACACTCTGACATAATTGGAGGCTCTGCCAATGAAATAGCACCTTCAGCCCACGTAATAATGGCCGTCATCGCCCCGTGGACAGAACCATTCCTCGCCTACCTTACCAGGCAGGAACTCCCTGAGGACCAAAATGAGGCACGCTGCATAGTGCGGCGATCTAAAGCCTATAAAGTCCATGACGGAGAGCTCTATAAGAAAAGCACTACCGGAGTCCTTCAAAGGTGCATCTCCGAAGAGGAAGGGCGGAACCTCCTAGCTGAAATTCATGCCGGACTAGGTGGACATCACATTGCAGCTCGGTCCCTTGTAAGCAAGGACTTCCGTACAGGCTTTTATTGGCCGACGGCCCGGGCAGATGCCCAGGACTTAGTCCAACAATGCGTCGGTTGCCAGCTTTTTGCGAACCAAAGCCATATGCCACCCACCGCCCTCCAAACTATCCCCATCACCTGGCCATTCACGGTCTGGGGGCTTGACATGGTTGGACCCCTTAAAGGCGGAACCCACAAGAAAAAATACTTACTGGTCATGGTGGATAAGTTCACCAAATGGATAGAAGCCAAGCCTGTTAAGACTGCCAAATCCGGACCGGTGATAGACTTTATATCCGGGGTTGTACACCGTTACGGCGTCCCCCACAGCATCATCACTGATAATGGCACGAACTTTACGGCCTATGAGGTAAAACTCTTGTGCAAAAACATGGGCATCAAGCTCGATTATGTTTCCGTCTATCACCCACAAACCAACGGCCAGGTCGAACGTGCAACTGGTCTTATCATGAGCGGCATCAAACCCAGATTAGTGCGGTCCCTCAAGGAATCTAATACGCACTGGGTAGAGGAGCTCGACTCCGTACTCTGGGGGCTGCGGACCACGCCGAATCGCAACACCGGATACACACCATTCTTCATGGTGTACGGCGCAGAGCAGTTTTGCCATGCGACATAATTCATGACTCACCTCGAGTGCGCATGTACGAAGAAAGAGAAGCCGAGCTCGATCGGCGGGACAGTTTGGACGCCTTGGAGGAAGAGCGAGACATGGCAAAAGCCCGTTCCACATTCTATCAACAGCAGGCTCGAAGATACCAAAGCAGAGAAGTACGAGCCAAAAATTACAATGTTGGCGAATTAGTTCTACGCCTGCCGGACAAGAAAAAGGACAAACTCAATCCCAAGTGGGAAGGTCCCTTCATAATTGACCAAGTCATGACTGGTGGAGCGTACCGCCTGCGAGATGCATCGGATAACCGACTCGAGTCGAACCCATGGAACGCAGCCCGTCTCCGAAGATTCTATGCCTAGCGCCGGACTCTGTGTTCGTCTCCTTCCTCTGTCCATTTTTTACATACTTTCTGTCTTACATTTCTCTCCTTCTCCTCTCTCTCTCTTATAGCCTTTAAAGGCTCATAAAATGACGCGCTATCCGCACTCATTAAACCTGGGGGCTTCTTTAAACAGAAGCTTATTTATACGGGCTTCATGCCCAACACATGTGTCACACTTCCACATGTACCTTTTATTCGCCATGATATGCATCGATATGACTTAAGTTTTGGCAAAGCTGGGTGCCTGGCTCCTGTGCTTACCCCTAAGTTCCCGATTGTTCAGCTAGGTGGTAAAGGGAGCACCTCTGCGATTGTTACTGCCGGGTCAGCCGGATGTGTACCTCAGACTGGGTGAAGCCGAAAGCTAGCGTTCTTAAGGGAATATTTGGTCGGTGAACTAAAGATGATCTTTTTTATCTATACGCCCCCAGATGTTTTTCCTGCGCCTCTTTTCGCGGAATGGACATGCACTTTAGGGCATGCCTCCCAGGGAAAGGAACCCCTAACGGAACTATTCTCCCTGGAAGATGTTTCTTACTAACCATGTAATATAACATAACTAGTTGGGCACTTGTCTGTTCAAGCACTAATGCACCTATGCCTGGTCTCCATGCATACCACGGTTCCTATATAACCGCGAGGGTATTCGGACACACTCCGGACCGTCAGGTCCCGAGGTTGAAGCGAAAAGGTCGGCCATGACAAACGATGTACAATCCGGCTAGAAGGCATTACACATGTTAATTAAAATTACATAGTCAATCTGACTGATTGTATTCCTCTTCAATACCATCTAACAGGCTGTCTAGTTTACAGTCCTGTTGGGAATACTTTGCAGCCAACTCTACTTGGCCGTATACTAAGCTCACAGGGATCTCCTTCCCATCGGGCCCTACGGGTCTGACCTCGGCCATGTGGTTTGGGTCAGCCTTCGTGTACCGCGTCTTCACCATGGCCCAGGCCTCCCTGGTGCCTTGACGGCAGGCCGACTTCTTCCACAATCGGAAGCGCCGCCGCGCTCCCTTCAGCTTCTCTACAAGCTCTCCAAGGCCTTCGGGCATGGAGACGGATGGCCACAAAGACTAGGCGACGCCTTGCATCACCTGCCGAACTCGCTTGTGCAGTTGTGAGAGTTCGGGAGGAAGGTCACCCGTAGAACCGGGCATTTCCTCTGCAGGACGACCTGTTAGCATACCTACAGACATTACTCTGTTAGTCGACTTCCTCGCCGAACTCTTTTTTTTCAAAGTTCGTTTAAGCACTTACTATATATGTCGCGTCGAAGCCGCTGATTCTCCTTCACGGAGTCCAACAGCTGGGCACGAACGTCCTTCAGTTCAACGCCCAGCTTGGTGTTGGTATCTTGGAGATCGTTCTTCTCCCGCCTCACCTTTGTCAGCACGCTCTCACCAGCCTTCAGCTGGCGTCGGAGTTGTTGCACTTCCGGATTTAATCCGGCGCCATCTGCAATTTCATTTGTCAGATTTGCACCCATGCCGCACTTCGCAAAATACTTATCTTTCGAAGCGTATATTACCAGAGGGGGTCTCCTTGGGCTCCCCTGCCGCGGCTAGTGCGGCCTCAAGTTGGGCTTGGCACTCTTCTAGCTCCTGGGATAGCAGGGTATTCTTTTCTGTAAGAACCTGCATAACAGATGATCCTTAAATCAGTTATTCTAAATGTTTCAAGTCTCGGGGGCTACTGGTACATATATATAATTACCAAAATTTTCTTACCTGTATGTCTTTCACATACTGCTCCGTGGCTCTGGCTAGACCATTTTGAGCGGCACGGAGGTACGCGTCTCCCGAATTGAAGGCATCCAATGCCTCTTGGGAGAAACAAGCGTCGCGAAGAACTATCCGGCGACGCCTGTGGTTCATGGCACTCTTCACCTCGGAATTGGTGGCACACAGCCTATCCGCATCCTCCGTCGGAGGAGCGTCCGGTGCACGCCTCGTGTTCGCCTCCGCTTCCGGACCAGGCTTTGGAGCCTGGCTGGTGGAGGCGTGATTGGCAGCCTCTCCGGATATAGTCCGGCGAGGTCTCTTCATCCTGAAGAGAGCACGAGCGTTAATATGCCTTGAAGGAATAACACCTGGGAATAAGGTGGCGCGCTATACCTTTGCGCCGGTGCCTCAGTCCGGACCGCACTTCTTTTCAGCTCGCGGGGCCTTGCCGCCCCTCGTTGGCTAGTCGCCGTAGACTCGGCCTCCCGTCTCAAGGACCTCCCCTGCAAAACACGGTTGTCATACAGCAATCGAAAACACGCGAGGACAGATCCCTTTTCAAAGTGCTGGGACTCCGGTCTCAGTTACCTGTGAGGCTGGGAGTAGCCCTGGATAATCGGTCGTAATGGCCACCAAGGCGTTGTCCTTGCTCAATTGATGAAACACTCCATCAATCAGCTCCACAGATAAGTCCGGATCCTCTTGAGAGGCCGGGTCGAGGGACCGTCCCGGATCCTCGGGTTGTGGAGGAGGGCTGTTTATTTCTTTAACAGCCTGGCGCAGTTCCTGTGTTGAAGTCGTTAGACTAAAAATTTAACAATGGGAATATAAAACGGATGGGTAAGTAAAAGTGTCCACTTACCCAACTTGGGGGATTGTACATAGAAAATCCACCCCATGGGTTGACGCGGAGAAATTCCTCCTCTTCTCCCTTGTACAAAGCGGACAAGGTCTTTATTTGAGCGGCAGCCGAATCCGGCCCCTTACGACTGTAGCGGGTGGTGTCGTCCTCCCCGTTGAAGTCCCACATGGGGAGGCCTCTATACTAAAGCGGCTCCACCCCTCGCATGATGCATGCGGCCATGACCCCGATCATGGTCAGTCCGGAATGAGCTAACAACCTTATCCGGCCCATCAGGTAAATAACGTCCCTGTCACTTTCCCTCTGAGGGCTCCGTGGACGCCAGCTTAGGCGCTTCTTTAGGGGAGCACTGTCAAACTCAGGGAGGCCAATCCGGACAGGATCCGGCAGCGGGACGTCCTCTATATAAAACCATTCCGAAGGCCAGTCCTCGGACGCCTTCTTTGGGGTTCCGGATAGATATCCGGTCCCGGCGATGCGCCACACTTCGGCTCAGCCCACCTAATATATTGACCCCTCCTTAGAGCGGGGCACAAGGCAGAATAGCCTTTTCCACAGCGCGAAATGAGCCTCGCAGCCCAAGAACAGCTCGCAAAGGGCTACGAAGCCCGCGATATGCAATATGGAGGCAGGCGTGAGGTTGTGCAGCTGGAGGCCATAGAACTCCAGAAGCCCCGGGAGAAACGGATGAATTGGAAATCTGAGCCCTCTTATTAAGTAAGGGGCAAGGCATACCCGCTCTCATTTGGAGGGATTGGGGGCGCTCTCCGCTTGCTCTCCGCCATTATAGGTGGCGAGTCCGGCTCGAACTGGGACCATATAGGCCCGGGGGAGAAATCCCTTGGTCTGGAGCGTCACTAGCTCGCTGTGCGGGATGGAGCACCTCTTCCAATCTCCAGGCTGAGGGCTGGAAGGGCGAGACGAGGAGCTATGGCGGTCGGCCATGATGGAATGGACCTCTGTCGGATACGCTCTGATGAATACTCGCGGAAGGGAGGAGGTGTGGTTTGGATCTAAATCCTCGTCCCCTTAAATAGGCGGCTCATTCACGCGGCTAGGGGTGTAAATATAAAAAACACCCTGACTTTTCATATTCATTTGACACGTGGAAAACGGCCATTATTGGGCGTAGAAGCCAAGGAGCACTACATTTACAAGAAACCGGACACTGTTCAACAGGTACACGGAATTTGGAGAAGAACCCGCCTTGCAATGCCGAAGACAATTTGCGCGCCGAAATCGTCGTCATTGAAGCCTGGTTCGGGGGCTACTGAGGGAGTCCTGGATTAGGGGGTGTCTGGATAGCCGGACTATACCTTCGGCCGGACTCCTGGACTATAAACATACAAGATTGAAGACTCCGTCCCGTGTCCGGAAGGGACTTTCCTTGGCGTGGAAGGCAAGCTTGGCGATACGGATATGTAGATCTCCTACCATTGTAACCGACTCTGTGTAACCCTAGCCCTCTCCGGTGTCTATATAAACCGGAGGGTTTTAGTCCATAGGACGAACAACTATCATACCATAGGCTAGCTTCTAGGGTTTAGCCTCTCTGATCTCGTGGTAGATCTACTCTTGTACTACCCATATCATCAATATTAATCAAGCAGGACGTACGGTTTTACCTCCATCAAGAGGGCCCGAACCTGGGTAAAACATCGTGTCCCCTGCCTCCTGTTACCATCCGGCCTAGACGCACAGTTCGGGACCCCCTACCCGAGATCCACCGGTTTTGACACCGACACCCGGGATTTCCAAAAATACAGGCAATCACTGGGTTCCCCAGGTGCCTCAATCCACCCAAATGTGTATTAAAGTTGCCACCTTAAGTTAACCATTAATTATCAAATCACATCTGTCATGGATACACTCACCCATTCCACGTCTACAAGTATAGCATAGTAATATAAGCAACGTAGAAGTAACTCCCAAAGGTTTGATAATAAACAGGTGAATAGGTACTACCTCAACTACTTCCCAACCCACAATTTATTCAGATCCTAACCATGCAATTGTTTGAGGATTGATCTAATGCAATGAAACTGGGTAGTAAAGAGGTATGATCAAAGTGTTACTTGCCTTGCTGATGATCCGTAAAACCTAGAGACTCGTAGTAGCACGCTTCGCACTCCGGGTACTCTATCGCAATCAAACAAGCATACAATAAGAAATCAAGCAAGATGCACAGGTAAACTTCAAATAAGAAGATCTAACCAGAAAGTTCAACTTAAGAACTCCGGTTTGCAAAAAGAATCAAATCAAACGAAGCAACGAAACTCAAACTGCGAAAGAAACAAGCTTCGTTTACTAATCTAGACTAAAGTCAAATTTTACAGTAGCAAAAACTTGTTTAAGTTGATTAAACAGAAAGAGGGCTTCGAGAGGAAACTCTAGGCGCTTGAATCGCCTGATTCCGATAAACGAGCGAAAAGATAAACTAAAACGAAAATCGGATCAGAAATCGCGATCGAAAACAATCGTGAAAAATCCGAGAAAAAAGAAAAACCGATGAACAGGCTAACGAACGAATGTTCGCTATCTGCGGCTAACAGGCGAAAGCCGTTCGTTAAAACGAACATACGGACGAACGTCCGCTAAATAAATAAACCAAAAAAACCGATCTAAAAATAAAAAAACAGGATCTAGGGTTTCGAAAAAACCGATCGGTTTTCTCGCGAAAACCGAGGGCGGCGGCGGCTACCTCCGGCGAGGTCCGACGAAACGACGGCGGTGGCGAGTGGCTCCGGCGGTGGGGTTGGGCGGCAATGGGCGGCGGGGCGACGGCGGGTGGCGGCGCGGGGCGGCGGGGCTAACGCGGCGCGGCGGCAGCGGGCGGCGTCGGAGGTGGCGGCTGGGGGGCTGGCGCGGCGGCTAGTGTTAGCGGGGCGGGCTGGTGGGCTGCGGCCTTGGCGGCTTATAAAGCCTCCCCCGGGCGGATACGGCCCAAAGTCGGTTTCCTTTTAAAAAAATATTCCGCGTAGAAAAACGAATAAAAGAAATACTAAACGGACTCCAAAAATCCTGAAATAAATTTTCCCCGTCTCTAAAAATCTACCGGACAAGGTGGACATTTATTTGGGACTCTAATGCAATTTTTAAAAACGCATATTTTTCCTAATTCAAATAAAATAGCAATAAAACTCCCATTAAAAATCTTATTTGATTTTAACATTAAATCTCCAATATTTCTTTATTTTGAGGAAGTCATTTTATCCTCTCTCTTTTATTTTTATAAAATAAATATTCGAAGAGAAAATAATTAAAATCAAACGACCCTCTTTTCAAAATTCGAGAAATCTCAAATATGAAAAATAACGAAATCCCCAACTCTCTCTGTGGGTCCTTGAGTTGCGTAGAATTTCTAGGATCAATCCAAAATGCAATAAAGTATGATATGCAAAGATGACCTAATGTATAACATTCCAAATTGAAATTTTGGGATGTTACAAACCTACCCCCCTTATGATGAATCTCGCCCTCGAGATTCGGGTTGGCTAGAAAATAGGTGAGGGTGATCTTTCTGTAGGTCTTCCTCTCGTTCCCAGGTGGCTTCATCTTCAGTATGGTGGCTCCACTGAACTTTACAGAACTTGATAACTTTGCTGCGTGTAACTCGGCTGACAAACTCGAGAATCTTGACTGGCTTCTCCTCATAGGTCAAGTCGCTATCCAACTGTATCGCTTCCAGTGGCACTGTATCTCTCAGAGGGATATCAGCCATCTCTGCGTGGCACTTCTTCAACTGAGAAACGTGGAACACATCGTGAACTCCTGACAATCCTTCGGGCAATTCCAACTTGTAAGCAACTTCTCCCATACGTTCCAAAACTTTGTATGGTCCCACAAAACGTGGTGCTAACTTTCCCTTAACTCCAAAACGCTTCACTCCTCGAAGGGGTGATACACGAAGATACACTCTGTCTCCGACTTCGTAAACTGTCTCCTTGCGTTTAGAATTTGTATAGCTCTTTTGCCTGGATTGGGCTACCTTGAGTCTATCGCGAATCAGCTTAACCTTCTCTTCATACTCTTTAATCAAATCTGGTCCAAACAACTGCCGGTCTCCAACTTCATCCCACAACAACGGTGTCCTGCACCTCCTTCCGTACAATGCTTCGAAAGGGTCCATCTTCAAACTGGCTTGATAGCTGTTGTTGTAAAAGAACTCTGTGTAAGGCAAATTATCGTCCCAACTAGATCAATAATCTAGTGCGCAAGCTCTCAACATGTCCTCCAGAATCTGATTGACTCTCTTAGTTTGTCCATCTGTCTGCGGGTGAAAAGTTGTACTGAACTCTAGCCTGGTTCCCAAAGTTTCATGCAACTGATTCCAAAACTTTGAGGTAAACTGGGTTCCTCTATTTTATACAATGGTCCTCGGAACTCCATGCAAACATACGATCCTGGTCATGTATATCTTTGCCAACTTATCACTGGTGTAAGTAGTCTTGATTGGGATAAAATGAGCTACTTTCGTCAAACGATCGACTACAACCCATATCGAGTCATAGCATGAACGAGTTCTGGGCAATCCCGTGATAAAATCCATACCTAGCTTGTCCCACTTCCATTCGGGTATCGGCAATCGTTGTAGCAATCCTGCTGGCTTCTGATGCTCTGCCTTCACTCTCTGACATACATCACAAACTGCTACATACTCCGCAACATCCTTCTTCATTCCGGTCCACCAGAATCTATCCTTCAAATCCAGATACATCTTGGTATTTCCTGGGTGAATCGAATATGGCGAATCATGGGCCTCCTGCAAAATCAGCTTCCTAATCTCCTGATCATTTGGTACATATACGCGGTCCTCGAACCATAAGGTATCGTGCTCATCCTCACGAAATCCTTTAGCCTTTCCTTTACTCATCCTTTCCTTTATCTTGGCAATCTCCTTGTCCGTCTTCTGAGCTTCTCTGATCTTATCCATCAAAGTAGACTGAATCTCCAATGCTGCTACATAGCCTCTCAGAACTATCTCCAAACATAGCTCGCGAAGATTATCTACTAACTCCTTGGGTAACTCTCCGGTCATGAGTGCATTGACATGACTCTTGCGGCTCAACGCATCGGCTACTACATTAGCCTTTCCGGGATGATAGTGCAACTTCATGTCATAATCCTTAATGAGTTCCAACCATCTCCTCTGCCTGAGATTCAACTCCTTCTACGTGAAGATATACTTCAAACTCTTGTGATCCGTGTATACCTCACAATGGTTTCCGATGAGAAAATGTCTCCAAGTCTTCAACGCATGCACTACGGCTGCTAACTCCAAATCATGCATAGCATAATTTAACTCATGGGGTTTAAGCTGTCGTGAGGCATATGAGACAACTCTTCCTTCCTGCATAAGTACTGCTCCAAGTCCTCGATGAGAAGCATCGCAATACACTTCATAATCCTTGCGTTGACCTGGCAGGATCAACACTGGTGATGTAACCAAGCGTTTCTTCAACTCCTGAAAACTGGCCTCACATTCCTCATCCCATTTGAACTTGGTGTCCTTTTTTAACAACTCCATCATAGGCTTTGCAATCTTCGAGAAATTCTCAATGAACCTCCGATAGTATCCCGCGAGTCCAAGAAAACTCTGGATCTCTCCAAATGACGTGGGTGCCTCCCGATTTGTCACAATGACGACTTTGGTGGGGTCTACCGCTATTCCTTCTCCGAATATAACATGTCCAAGGAATCCAACTTCCTTCAACCAAAACTCACACTTGCTGAACTTGGCGTATAGCTGATGTTCTCTGAGCTTCCCAAGTACTAATCGAAATGCTCTTTATGCTCCTCTTCATTCTTCGAGTAGACCAGAATATCATCAATGAACACCACAACAAACTTATCCAAAAACTCCATAAACACCTTGTTCATCATGTTCATGAAATAGGCAGGTGCTTTAGTCAGGCCAAATGACATAACGGTATACTCATATAGCCCGTACCTCATGGTAAAAGTTGTCTTAGGTATGTCCTGCTCTCGAATCTTCAGCTAGTGGTACCCTGATCGCAGATCGATCTTGGAAAACGCCTTAGATCCTTGCAGCTGATCAAACAAATCATTGATCATTGGTAGTGGGTACTTGTTCTTGATCGTCACCTCATTCAATCCTCGATAATCAACAACCATCCTCAACGATCCATCCTTCTTCTCCACTAGAAGTACTGGTGATCCCCAAGGTGACGAGCTTGGGCAAATATATCCTTTATCCAGTAACTCCTTAATCTGCTTCTTAATTTCCTCTAAATCCTGTGCGGACATCCTGTACGGTCTCTTAGATATTGGCCCTGTCCCTGGCAAAAGCTCAATCAAAAACTCGATGTCTCTATCCGGTGGCATGCCTAGAAACTCTTCTAGAAATACATCCGGGAAATCCTTCACCACTGGTACTTCCTCCTGTACAACTCCTGATAAGGAATTTACTTGAGTCCTAATCGGCACATGCCAGGATACATACTTGATCCTTCTTCCTTCTGGGGTGCTGAGCAAAATCGACTTACTGGCGCAATCGATGTTTCCTCCATACATCGATAGCCAATCCATACCCAGAATCACATCCAAACCTTGCGACTCCAAAATTATCAAATCTGAGGGGGAAACATGTCTGCCTATGGCCAATGGCATCTGAAAACATCCTTGGCTTGCCATATACTCTGCTCCTGGCGAGCTCACTAACATAGGTGTACTAAGAACTTTGGTGGGCAACTTATACTTATCCACAAATCCCCTTGATATGTATGAATGTGATGCACCAGTATCAAAAAGAACAACTGCAGTAAATGACTTAACCAAAAACTTACCTATTACTACATCTGGCTGGGCTTCAATCTCCTCCATGTTAACGTGGTTCACTTGTCCCTTGTTGAAAGGGTTGTGCTTCTTTCTAGAACTTCCATTTCCGTTTCCGTTCTTAGCTTCAGGACATTCATTGGCGTAATGTCTGGTCTTCTGGCACTTGTAGCAAGTAACGTGGCTTAGATCTTTCTTGGTGGGGGTTGCTGGGTTGGAATGGTTTTGTCCGTTGTTTCCTACATTACCATTTCCGTTCTTGGAGCCACTATGGTTGTGCGAACTTCCTCCAGTGTGATTTTGACCTCTGTGGTTATGCTGTAGGGGTCCTCCCGAGTTCGGGGTGAAACGGGGTCTTTGCTGAGCTCCAGAATTATACTTCCCTTGTCCATACTTCCTCTTGCCGTTGTCAATCTGCTGCTGCTTCCCTTCAAGCATGAGAGCTCTATCTACCAACTGTTGGTAGTTATTAAAGTTTGCTACCATCAACTGCATGCTCAGCTCATCATTCAGTCCTTCCAGAAACTTCTCATGTTTAGCAGCATCCGTAGCAACATCATCTGGGGCATAACGTGCTAGCTTGCTAAAGTCATCCACATACTGGCCAACGGTGCGTCCTCCTTGGCGTAAGTTGCGGAACTC
This sequence comes from Triticum urartu, assembly GCF_003073215.2. Classification (NCBI taxonomy): domain Eukaryota; kingdom Viridiplantae; phylum Streptophyta; class Magnoliopsida; order Poales; family Poaceae; genus Triticum; species Triticum urartu. Next base: position 468,626,502 of record NC_053028.1, read on the forward strand.
ACGCTTCTTTATGGCCATAGCTCCCGCTGATACATGGGCGGTGCGAAAAGCCTGCTGGAACTGGTCCCATGTAACATTGGCTATAGGATAGGTGACAGTGTAATTCTCCCACCATGAGGCTGCTGGTCCATCCAATTGGTGCGCGGCAAAACGCACCTTCTCAGCATCTGTGCATCCTGCATTGGTTAACTCCCTTCCAATCCTACGGAGCCAATCATCTGCAAGTATCGGCTCGGTGCTACTGGAAAACACCAGCGGCTGCAACCTCAAAAAATGGTGTAAGTTGTCAACTGGAGGTGGTGGTGGTGGGTTGTTGTTGTTATTGTTGTTGTTGCCTTGGTTCTGAACTAACAACTGCATCAAGGTATTCTGCTGCTGGATCAACTGAGTGAGCTCCGGCGGAAAGGTAAATCCGGGGTCATGTCTCGGAGGCATCTGAGGGTTTAGAGGGAAGAGAATAGAATAGAATGAGGTCTAGTGAGAAAACACTACCCATATGCACATGAGACAAACACAATCATATCACTCAATCAATCAAGCAAGGGCATACAATCGGTCTAGAACTATCGTTACCAAAAGTGCTCGGACTATACTATATACATGGTGGAATACTACTACTGATATGGTGGTTGTCTAGAAAAATTGATCGGTCGAAGACTCCATGATATCTGCTCCAGCTTCATCAACATAGTCATCATCGTCAGGGTCTGAGTCAGTGTCATCGATGATGATGTAGTTCTCCGGGCAAGTAGAATCGTCGCCTTCTCCTCCTGGCGCGGGGTCTCCCATGAATACTCCTAGCTTCCGTGTCAGATCATCATTCATCTCCACTAGTATCATCATTTCCTCCTCGTATCCATCGCGTGTAGACTTGAGTTTTCCTCCAGCTCCGTGATCCTGGTCATTGCCTTCTTCAGATCTATCATGCCTGCGCACATCTGGTTCTCCTGGCGACGTATGTGCCAGTTTAACTCCTGGATGAAAACGACAATTGATCTATCCTTCCTAGTGCTGATCATCTCCCATTGCTCATCTCGGCGCCCACAAATCTGGTAGATAGTATACTTAAGATCTTGTGGTAAACTTCTCCAATGCGTCCCATGGTGATGTGGGCTGCCATACTCTTTCCTAGACTCCAGGTTGGTGCATCAATGGAAAACTCTATGGGCTCAGTGACTAGCATGAATGTCCTTCCTGGAACTTGAACTTGAATCATCCAGCGCTCCTCTTCTGGTAAAGTGGCATTGTAAGTCCCGGTGAAGCTTGGTATTCCGATGTTCAGGTACCTAGTAACTTCCTTCAAGTGGCGTCCAAAAGGTGTTTCTTCATCCGGTTGTGCAAACTTGTTCCTTGCGTCCGCCATCATAAAGAGTAGAAAATGGAGAGGAGTCAGAAATGAGAAGAGAGTAGTAATCTAGGGATTTAGCTTAGTGGTCGTGTCCTACAGTCAGCGTGTGCTCTGATACCATCTTCTAGCGACCAGACCTCAAACATTCTGATCTCTGTGCATCAGTGTCATCCCTGGATCGGTAATGCTGACACGCACAATACTTGAGGATTTATAACAGAGTAGCAATCACACACTTATTACATCGAATGTCTCAAAATAGAACTTAATACAATAAATATGGCTTAAGGACATCTAATACGATAACAGCGGAAGGCTTGGAAGATAAAGTGAGTCCATCAACTCCAACGGCATCACTGAGTGAAAGACCATGACCTAAGGCTCCTTACTCGTCGTTTGAAAAGTCTGCAACATGATACGTTGCAGCCCGAAACGGGTCAGCGCATGGAATATGCTGGCAATGTAACACAAGAGAGTAGTGAACAGGATATAGCTATCACTATATGCATATATGGCTGGTGGAGGCTGTATGGTTAATATGTTTTGCAGAAAGTCAATTTTTTTCCTACTGCAAAGGAATATATTGTATTTAACTACAAAGTTTGTTGAAAAACATTGAGAATGGTAAACGCCATCTCAATCCCAATTAAAAGTAATTAAGAACCCAACCAACATTATATTAAGAGTGATGAGATCCACATGATAATCCAAGAACTACATACTCAAGATGTCCATAACCGGGGACACGGCTAACCATGATTATTTTATACACTCTGAGAGGTTTGTGCACTTTTCCCCACAAGACTCGATCTCCTCCGTTGGATTTTTCGCACTGCATGATGTTTGAGAAACGGATGACCGAGACACAGTCTTTCCGAAGAGGTCCCCTTAACCGATAGATAAGCATGTACTCCTACAATGCCCTACATCTGCTAGCCCATCATGGAAAGGTTTCCCACAACTTACTCAACTATGCCAGAGCCCATAATGGCATGTGGCTGCACACGGAAGTTTCTAGCATGAATAATCTTATGATTCCTTTGAGCCTCGTTTGCAGTCCATAGGAGAATCACACGGTACCCCGGGATTTCCATAAATACAGGCAATCACTGGGTTCCACAGGTGCCTCAATCCACCCAGATGTGTATTAAAGTTGCAACATTAAGTTAACCGTTAATTATCAACTCACATTTGTCATGGATACACTCACCCATTCCACGCCTATAAGCATAGCATAGCAATATATGCAACGTAGAAGTAACTCCCAAAGGTTTGATAATAAACAGGTGAATAGGTACTACCTCAACTACTTCCCAACCCACAATTTATTCAGATCCTAACCATGCAATTGTTTGAGGATTGATCTAATGCAATAAAATTGGGTAGTGAAGAGGTATGATCAAAGTGTTACTTGCCTTGCTGATAATCCGTAAAACCTAGAGACTCGTAGTAGCATGCTTCGCACTCCGGGTACTCTATCGCAATCAAACAAGCATACAATAAGCAATCATTAAAGATGCATGGGTAAAACTTCAAATAAGAAGATCTAACCAGAAAGTTCAACTTAAGAACTCCGGTTTGCAAAAAGAATCAAATCAAACGAAGCAACGAAACTCAAATTGCGAAAGAAACAAGCTTCATTTACTAATCTGGACTAAAGTCAAATTTTACAGTAACAAAAACTTGTTTAAGTTGATTAAACAGAAAGAGGGCTTTGAGACGAAACTCTAGGCGCTTGAATCGCCTGATTCCGATAAACGAGCGAAAAGATAAACTAAAACGAAAATCGGATCAGAAATCGCGATCGAAAATAATCACGAAAAATCCGAGAAAAAGAAAAACTGACGAATAGGCTAACGAACGAACGTTCGCTATCTGCGGCTCATGGACAAAACCGTTCGTTAAAACGAACATACGGACGAACGTCTGCTAAATAAAAAAACTGAAAAAAACCGCCTAAAAATAGAAAAATGGGATCTAGGGTTTCAAAAAAAACCGATCGGTTTTCTCGCGAAAACCAAGGGTGGCGGCGGCGGCTACCTCCGGCGAAACGGCGGCGGTGGCGAGCGGCTCCGGCGGTGGGGTCGGGCGGCGGGGCAACGGCGGGTGGCGGCGCGGGGCGGAGGGGCTAGCGCGGCGCGGCGGCAGCGGGCGGCGTCGGCTGTAGCGGGGCTGGCGCGGCGGCTAGGGTTGGCGGGGCGGGCTGGTGGGCTGCGGCCTCGGCGGCTTATAAAGCCTCCCCCCGGGCGGAGTCCCGGGCGGATACGGCCCAAAGTCGGTTTTCTTTTTTAAAAATATATATATTCCGCGCAGAAAAACGAATAAAATAAATACTAAACGGACTCCAAAAATCCTGAAATAAATTTTCGCCGTCCCCTACAAATCTACCGAACAAGGTGAACATTTATTTGGGACTCTAATACAATTTTGAAAAAGGCATATTTTTCCTAATTCAAATAAAATAGAAATAAAACTCCGAATAAAAATCTTATTTGATTTTAACATTAAATCTCCAATATTTCTTTATTTGAAGGAAGTCATTTTATCCTCTCTCTTTTATTTTTATAAAAGAAATATTTGAAGAGAAAATAATTAAAATCAAACGATCCTCTTTTAAAAATTCGAGAAACCTCAAATATGAAAATAACGAAATCCCCAACTCTCTCGTGGGTCCTTGAGTTGCGTAGAATTTCTAGGATCAAGCCAAAATGCAATAAAGTATGATATGCAAAGATGACCTAATGTATAACATTCCAAATTGAAAATTTGGGATGTTACACTAACCTATTAACCCAATGCCTAGTGCTAGTTGCTATTTTCTGCTTGTTTTTGGTTTTCCATAAAATAAGTATCAAAAGGAGTGCAAACACTGCGAAACTTTTGACGATTTTTTTCTAGACATAAGAGACCTAGAAGCTTCAGGAGGAGACTAGACAATGAACGAGGAGATGGCAAGGCAACAGGGTGCGCCCAGGGGGTCGTACCATGTTACCTTGTGGGCCCCATATGGCTCCGTTTGGCCTAATTCCAGTTTTATAAATTCTCAAATACTAGGAAACCCCTAGAGCGCCACCTAAAACACTTTTTTTGCCGCGGCGAGTTTCTGTTCTTTCGTGATCCCATCTGGAGGCCTTTTTCGGTACTCTGCCGGAGGGGGAATCGATCACGGAGGGCTTCTACATCATCATTGCTACCTTCCAATGATGCGTGCGCAGTTTAACATAGACCTATGGGTCCATAGCTAGTAGCTATAGATGGATTCTTCTCTCTCTTTGATCTTCAATACCATGTTCTCCTTGATCTTTTGGAAGATTTGTCCGATGTAATCTTCTTTTGCGGTGTGTTTGTTGGGATCCGACGAATTATGGGTTTATGATCAGATTATTCATTGAAATTAATTGAGACTTTTTTGAACTTTATTATCCATGATTATGATAGCTTTGTATTTCTCTCCGGTGTATCCGTTTGGTTTGGCCAACTAGATTGATTTATCTTCAGTGGGATAGGTGCTTTGTAGTGGGTTGAATCTTGCGGTGCCCTCACCTCGTGATTGAAGGGTGTAAGGACATATTTATCCCTAAGTGTTTTGGTGATTGATGACAACGCATTTGCAGACTAATCGTGTGCCATGAGTATTCCAGACACTTCTTTGCTAGGCACAAGACGATTGGGTGCCCCTCGAAGACTGACGAAGACGGCGTCTTTTCTATGTTTCTTTTTGGTGCATTTGAGTCGTAGGAGAGCTGTACTATTAAGAGGGGGTCCGCGTTGGAAAGGTTTGGGTGGAATCATCACGTACATGTCTCCTTCTTATCCCCTCCTTCTTCCTTGGAGCTTCATCCGTTTTCTTGCCTCCCTTGTCTGGCTGCCGTTGTTGGTTGCGGTAGTACTGCTCCCAGGTCAACGGTAGTACCGTGTGCATTCGTGGTAGTACCGCGCGGTAGTACCGCAGGTGCCCACGGTAGTACCGCGTTCGCCGAGCGGTAGTACCGCGCTATGCAGTCAGGCAGTAGTACCGCCCCTCGGCAGTACTACTGTGTCGGGTTTTTGCTACTTCCATTTCTTTGCGAAAGTAGGCACAGAAGTTTCCCTTCTCCCCTGGCTGGGATTTTTGCCTCGCGGTAGTACCGCATGGGGGGTGCGGTAGTACCGCGCGTGCGGAAGTACCGCCCCCAGCTCCTGTGCGTCTATTTATCGGTTCTGTGCTAGGGTTGCGGCAGTACCGCGTGGCCTTGCGGTAGTACCGCTGGCCAGGCGCGGTAGTGCCGCTGGCCACGGGCTGGTTGGTGGGTAACAGTTGGATCTTTTCCACACACTATATAAGGGGTCCCCTTCTTCCCCGTTGACTCACCTCTTCCACCACTAAGCTCCATTATTGCTCCAAGCTCCATTTTCGCCCGATCTCACTCCCTAGCCAACCAAACTGGTTGATTTGCTCGGGAGTGGTTGAGAAGGCCCCGATCTACACTTCCACCAAGAGATATTTGATTCCCCCACTAATCCCTTGCGGATCTTGTTACTCTTGGGTGTTTGAGCATCCTAGACGGTTGAGGTCACCGCGAAGCCATAGTCCATTGTGGTGCAGCTTCGTGGTGTCGTTGGGAGCCTCCAATTGAGTTGTGGAGATTGCCCCAACCTCGTTTGTAAAGGTTCAGTCGCCGCCTCCAAGGGCACCAATAGTGGAATCATGGCATCTCACATTGTGTGAGGGCGTGAGGAGATTACGGTGGCCCTAGTGGCTTCTTGGGGAGCATTGTGCCTCCACACCGCTCCAACGGAGACGTACTTCCTCTCAAAGGGAAGGAACTTTGGCAACACATCCTCGTCTCCACCGTCTCCACTCTTGGTTATCTCGTGCCTTTACTTGTGGAAGCTTATTTGTTTCATATATCTTGCTTGCTTGTGTTCCTATCCGTGTTGCATCATATAGGTTGCTCACCTAGTTGCATATCTAGACAACCTACTTTGATGCAAAGTTTAAATTGCTAAAGAAAAGCTAAAATTGTTAGTTGCCTATTCACCCCCCCCCCTCTAGTCAACCATATCGATCCTTTCAATTGGTATCAGAGCCTCGTCTCTTTATTAAGGACTTTACCGTCCAAAGAGTATGGTTGATACCGTAGAAGGTGTGGAGGAACACTTCGGTGTGAATCCGATCTCATCTACGGGCGATGGGGGAACCTCGGTCTCTCGTGAGGAGTTCAATGTGGCCTTGGAGACATTGAAAACCTCCATGACGACCGAAGTTGAAAGCATGTTTACTAAATTTCTTGAGGGGCTTAAACTATCCACCGCACCGTTTAAAGTGGGTGACCCCACCAACAAGGTGACGGATGCTATCCCCGACAAGGGGGAAGCTAGTAGTGAAAAGGCTCCTTCTTCTAGTGGTAAGAATGGCACCGGCATCTTTGCCCATGTGGAACCACCACTTGTTTATGGTGGACCGGTTCCTTCCACTCATTTGAATCATGCCGGTCCTCCCCCTAAGATTGTGAAAATGAGGACTTTGATTCTTGGGTTTACCGCTTTAAACGTCATTTAAATCATGTGAACACTAACCTTTGGAGAATCATTGAAGAAGGTTTTTATCCGCATGATCCAAGCAACTTCACTCCTCGAGAAGCCGCGGATAATCAATTCAATGAGAATGCTCTCTTCATCATTCAAGATGCAATTCCACCTGAAGACCTACCTCATCTTCGTCCCTTCGCCTTGGCCAAAGATGCATGGCATTGTGTTGTCTCTCTCTACCGGGGAAGCGCAAGCATTCAACGCTCCAATTATGAAGTGGTACAAGATGAGGCCGATGAGTTTGCAATGAAAGAAGATGAAGAACCTCGTGAGCTTTATCGGAGAGTAACCAAACTCGCGGTCTCACTACGAGATCACGGGAGCAAGGACACGGATGACAATTGGATCAAGCGCAAATTCCTCAAGGCAATGATGCCCTATCACAAGGCCATGTCCTCCGTCATTCGTCAAAGACCGGACTTCCACACTTTGACCTCAAGCGAAATGTTGGATGAGTTTGTGGCCATGAACATTTTGGACAAGACCGCCGACAATGCGGTGCTCCGTTCTCAACGGGCAAAGAAGCCTAACCTTGCATTGAAGGCCAAGCTCACCGTGGAAGAAGAAGAAGAGGAAGAAGAGGAGAGCAACCCCGAAGATACGAAGTATGCATATCATGAACACATGGCACTTGCTTCAAGGCAATTTTGGAGCAAGAAAAACTCGAGGCCAAACTTTAGCAAAAGCAACTCGAGTGGCACAAGGGGCAAGCAACGTGTAAGGACTTGCTACAATTGCGGCAACGTGAGTCATTTCGTTGCGGAATGCCCGTATGAGAAGAGGGAAGACAATGGTGGCAAGCTCATCCGAAAGGACAAGGCCAAGTCATTCCCCAACAAGAACAACTTCACCAAGAAGACTCCTCCCAAGGTTTTGGTTGTGCAAGGATTACAATGAGGATGATGACGATGATGAAGATGGTGAGTCGGTTGCCATGGCCTCCGTTGCCTTTGCAACAACGTCACGGGTGTCTCTCTTTGACTCACCCAACGAGAGCATCACCGCCAAGTGCCTCATGGCTAAAGCCACCAACAAGGTAACCTCCAACATCAAAACTACCATCATTAATCATCCTTCCCCGACGGATAGCATTAATGAACTTGAGGGAGCTAATGTGGAGGCTAACGAGTTTGAGGCCTTTATGGGAAAACTCAAGGGAAAATCCAAGAAGCACTTTGTTGCTCTCTTGGAACAACTTGGTGAAGCCAATGACATGATCGAGGCTCACGAAGACACCATATCTAAGATGGAAGGGCATAGCCATGACTATGCCGATGAGATTTCGGATCTTTCCAATGCTCTTGAGGAAGAGCGTGGTCTTCGTTTGGCTCTTGAGGAGTCACACAACGTTGATCATGCTAAGTTAAAGAAAGATTATGATCATGTCCTCATTGTTTCTCGTGTGCTAAATTCCGAGAAGGCCAAACTCGGGGTTGATCTTGCTAGACTCAAAGAGGAGTTTGATATACTTGACAAGGCCCACAAGGCCTTGAAGGGTATTCACGCTAGTCTCAAGGAGTCTCATGATCAACTCCAAGTGAAGCTAACTAAGGAGAAAGCAACTTTTCCTCATATGGTTTTAATTGATAATGCAAATGCTACTAACCCGTGTTGTGAGCATATACATCTTGTTGAGGAAAATGCGAAGTTGAAGGAGCAACTTGAGAGAGGTCTTGCGACTTGCATACAAGGCAAGAAGAACCTCAACGATCTCTTGATCAACCAAAAGGGAGGTGTGGCCAAGGAAGGGGTTGGGTACGTGCCCGACTCCAAGAACAAGAAGAAGAATGACAAGACCAAACGACCTCCTCCCCTCATGCAAACCTTTGTGAGGGAGGGAGAGAGTGCCCCTGAGGAGAAGAAGAAGAACAATGTCAAGAAGGGCAATGTCACCCCTCTCAACAAAGCCGGTGTCGGATTTTGGGTTCCGGCAGACCCTTGAGGTTCGAACACTGGGGTGCGCGCGGAGATCTCGCTTCCTACCTACCTGCACCCCTCCGCCTCGCTAAGATCTAAGCTATGGAAAGAACAACACAAGAGACACAGGGTTTATACTGGTTCAGGCCACCGTTGTGGTGTAATACCCTACTCCAGTGTGTGGTGTGGTGGATTTCCTCTTGGGCTGATGATGATGAATGATACAAGGAAGAACAGCCTCGCGAGGGTCTGTTCTTGGCTGGGGCGATGAACTGCTGGGAGGAATTCAGCCACCCTTCTCTCTCTCTCTCTCTCTCTCTGATTGTCTTTCTCCGATTCAACCTCCTATCGAACCTCTCCTCTTAACCCTTTCGAACCCCTCCGAACCCCTTTCTTCTGTGGGTGGCTGGTCCTATTTATAGAGGCCCTGGTCCTCTTCCCAAATATCGAGCGGGAAGGGAGCCAACAATGGCGGGCTAATTTGAAGGGGGACAGCTAGTACTCGCTACCCTGACAAAAGTAGTCTTCGCCTGCACAAAGCTCTAGTGGTGACGCCGTCTTGGGCTCCACGATGACCTCCGTCTTGCAATCTTCCTGGTCTTGGTCTCGTTGCGCCGAAATGGCAACCTTTGCCTGATGCCTCGGTACTCCGCGGCTGCGCTTGCCCCCTTTGCACCAAAGAGGAAAGGAGGACACTGCGCGGGCTGGCACCCGCCTGGCGCCCTTTGTCATCATGGCTTGCGTCACGGGCACCTCGTGAGGTACCCCGCCTTGATCTCTCCGCCTCCTCGCGAGCCAGCCTGATGAGGCCGTGCCTGAGGAAGCTCCGTGTCGTCTGCCCCGCGAGGCTTGGCCCCTCGCAAGGGTCTTGGGTCTGTGTTGATGAAGATGGGCCGTGCTGCCCCCCCCCCCTTGAGCCACGCCGCAGGCCGCAGGCAGGCAAGTCTGGGGACCCCCGTTCCTAGAACGCCGACAGTAGCCCCCCGGGCCCAAGGCGCGCCCGGACTTGGCCGTGCAGGGAGGCGGAAGGGCAAGAGCGAAGTGTCGCGGGCCCTAACAGCCTGCGGCCTTGGGCGCTGCGTGGCGGTTGACTGGACGTGGGCGTCTCCACTTCCCCATGGCGCCTCGGCAACTGCACGGATTGGACAAGTCTCTGCATGCAAAGCGGGTCATGATTACCTGCGATCGTGGAGGTCGGCGGTTGGCCTTCGCCGGCTATAAGTACGGAACGGCGCGCGCCCTTCCAGTCCATCCCTTCTTGCTTCTCCTTCTTCCCGGTCCTTGCTCCGTCTTGCTGCGATGGCTCCGATCCGCCGGTTCTTGATGGCAGAGAAGGGAAAGGCTCCCCGAGAGGAACCAGACCCACTCCCGCCGAAGAAACGGCTCGTCCCCCGTGGCCCGGACGAGGGGGCCCTTCAGGTGGTGTCGAGGCCTTGGTGCGAGCGGGCGCCGGCTGGAGTGCTGCCCCGGGAGAGGTGGCCGGGGCCCTGCTGCGGCGAGGACTGGGCCCGCCGACCGCTCCCTTGGCGGCTCCTCAGGCAGAGGAGGCGTAGGAGGTTCTAGCGACTCTGGCGAGCTCTTTGCGACTCCGGAGACGAGCGACGACAGCTACGAGCCCCCGAGCCGGCTCCGCTCCTGGAGCAAGGCGGGCTCGTCAGGCCGCCGCCGACTCTGATCTGGATGGGGTTGGCGCCGGTGCTTGACGGCCCACTGTTGATGATGGCGTCTTCTACTGGGGCGTGCGTAGTTAGTGTCCCTTTAGGATCTGTTCCCTACGAGGAATCAAAAACGTGTCCCGTGGGGGCTTGTAAGGTGCCTGTGATCCTGTTTTGTTAATATAACCCTTGTCGTAGAATTGTGCGAGTTGCTCATTCCGTCTTAGCTCAGTCCTCCCTTTCGAACCTCACGAGGGCTTGGTGCTCTGCGCCGACAGGTCCCAGTCCCAAGGCGACTTCAGCCGTCGCTGGTATGCCAGGTCGCGATGCCGTGGTCAAGGCCAGGAGGTGAGCGACCCGGAGTCCGGTAAGAGCCCCTGAGTCGCGATGCTCAGGAGGTCCCCTTTGGCGCCCAAGCAGCCGTCGTTTGGTGAGAAAGGAGAGCAGCGTCACTAACACGGGATAGCATTAGGTGCGGGGATGGTGCCACGGTAGCTGGCGCTTCCGGGTGATGACTTATCTCGAGAATCAGGGACCGCTCTCTGGCGTGTCGCTGGGTCCGTGCATCGGCAGGCGCGAGGGTGCTCGGCGAGGTCCTCGTGTGTCTCTCCCCTCTCGCCTTTGTTCCCCTTTCTGCTCTATGTCCTCGGGTCTCGGCCCTCGAGCGAGTCTCAGCCGTCGCTGGTATGCCAGGTCGCGATGCCGTGGACAAGGCCAGAGGGTGAGGGCTGGAGAGCCAGTAGGAGCCCTGAGTCGCGATGCTCAGGCACCCCCCCTTTAACGTGCAAGCGGTTCACGCGGACGAGAGTGGAGGAGACACCGCAAGGGCCTCTCCTGACGCAGCTCCTTGAAGAGATCCTGTAGACCCATCATAGAAAAGAAAACGAGGGGTTGCCATGACAATTGACAGTCAGTCGTTGGTTGCTTCCGAGGGGTAATGAGGCACTGAAGGCCTGACGAGGTGACGCTCTGCGGGGCTGCCGCGGCCAGAGCTCAGCCATTCAGGTTTGTCGGTGTTGTAGGGACGGACCCATGCGCAAGCGTCGTGCCGTTTGGGAGCAGCTCCGTTAGTTGGCGTCAGCTGAGCAGGCAACTAGGTAAAACACATTAGCCGCGAAGGAGTGGATTCGTTCAAATAGATGCTGGGAAGGCGGACATCATTGGGTCAGGCCCGAGCGACTTGGGGATCATGTAGCCCGAGGGGCGCCCCCAATAAGGTAAGCTAGAAACATGAAATAAAAGGGATACATGCCGCAGGGACGGACCCACGCGGCCTGGGAATAATGCAGCCCTGGGGGCGCTCCCAGCTGGAAGTGAAACTTGAAAGATGTCACCTGATGACGTTGAGGATGAAGGGGTGTTGGTGTAGCAGACTTGGTGGGCTGCGGAAGCCGATCCTCACGAGCCCCCAGGCCCGGGGGCCTCGGGAGGCTCTGGAGGTGCTGGCGGCTCCCCGCGGACCATCTCCATCTCCGCCAGGGCTGCGGAATGCCTGGCCTCTTGTGCCTCCATGATGCCCCTCATGAGGCGCTGGTACGTGGCAGCCGCGTTCGGCAAGCCGTAAGGCATGCGGACGTAGCTGTGGGGTGGACCTCCGCAGCGCCCCACTCGCGAGGGCCAGAGGCGCTCCAGAGAGGCGACTCAGTTGAGCCCTGGTATGTCAATGCAGACGCGTAGCCCACCATCCTCGCCTGGATGGGGAGCCACTGCTGGTAGACGGCGGCCGCCTTTCATGACTCTTGACTCCTGTAGCTCCTGAATGGCCTTGCTGACGAACTCCTGAGGGTCTGGCTTTCCTTGCCTTACTCCTTCTTGAGGGAAACATGCTTCGAAACACGCCTCCATGCAGTGCCCAAGCGCCTCCCTCGTGACCCTAGCCAGGTCGGTGGCCCTCCAGGGGAGAGCCCCCGAGCCATGCCTGAGGAGGGCACCGGGCGCGCTTTCCTATGCGATGGAAGGAGGTTCCCCCTGGGCAGGCACGGGCCCAGAGGGGCCTGCCTCCTGAGGAGCCGGGCCGGACGATGTCTTCTTCTTCTTGGGGGCGGTCTCGGGAAGCCTCTTGCTTCCGCGATCCGGGTCTTCTAGTGACGCGGCCTGAAAGGCTTGTTCCAGGGAACACACCGCATCCTTCTCTTCACAGGGCACCGTGATGACTCCGCCACTTCCTGGCATCTTGAGGACGTTGTAGCCGTGGTGAGTTACGGCCATGAACTTAGCCAGCGCTGGGTACCCGAGGATGGCATTGTACGGCAGGCGAATGTGAGCGACTCGAAGTCGATGAGCTCGTTGCGGTAGTTGTCGCGTGCCCCGAAGGTGATAGGGAGGCGGACCTGCCCGATCGGGACCGTGGAGCCGTCGGTGACTCCGGAGAAAGGCTTGGTTGGCTGAAGCTGGCTGTAGGGCACTTGGAGATTGTTGAATGTTTCCATGGACAAGACGTTGAGCCCTGCCCCGCCATCGATGAGGGTCCTGGTGACCACCACGTTGCTGATGATTGGGGAACAGAGCATCGGGAGGACTCCGGCTATAGCCGCACACTTGAGCTGATCTGCCGAGCTGAACGTGATGGCGCACACCGACCACCTGAGAGGGCGCGTGGCTTCGAGTTTGGGGAGGACTGCATTCACTTCGCGGGCGAACTGCTTGAAGATGCGTTGAGAGGCTGGGGCTTGAGCCCCGCCCAGGATGCAGGCGATCGCGCGCGGCTCCTGGAAGCCCCCAGCCTCCCCGTCCTGGTGGCGGTCCTCATTTCTCCTTGGTTGCGGTGGCAGCGGAGGGAGGCCTGCGTTGCCTTGCGGGCGATCCTCGCGAGGCCGACCCCTCCAGTCTCCCTCGCGAGGCGGGTCTTGCTAGCGATCCTCGTGAGGTTGATCGCGCCACCCTTGGCGCGGGCCACGGTCTTCCCAGCGTCCTGCATTCCTTCCTCCTCCTCGACCGTAGCCCCGGTCACCGCGGTTGGGGCGATGGCCAATCCTTCCTTCTCGCACGGCTCGGAGCTCTTGACATTCGTTGGTGTTGTAGGTGTGGAGGTCGTGGTACACGCAGTACCGGCTGCCCTTGGAAGGCTCGGGCTAATCTCTGCCCCGCTTGGTGTCTGGTTCTGCCGCGAGCACGGCAGCCCCCTTGCGCTTCACATCCTTGGCCTTGGGCTTCTTCTCTTCCAGGTTCGCGGCAGGCAGCTCGGGGAGGGAGAGACGCCCTTCCTCAGCCCTGGCGCACTTGGTTGCCAAGTTGAACAGCTCCAAAGAAGTGCACAGGTCTTCATGCATCGCCAGCTCCTCCTTCATCTTGACATCGCGCACGCCGTCGGAGAAGGCTAAGATGATGGCCTCTTCAGTCACCCTGGGAATCTTGAGGCGTGCGTTGTTGAAGCGCTGGATGTACTTCTGCAGGGTTTCCCCGGGTTGTTGCTTGATGTGGCGCATGTCGCTCACAGCGGGTGGCCGGTCGCGAGTACCTTGGAAGTTGGCGATGAAGCGGGTGCGCATCTCGTCCCAGGAGGAGATCGTGCCTGGAGCCAGGTTCAGGAGCCAGGGGCGGGCCCCGTCCTTGAGCGCCATGGGAAACCAGTTTGCCATGACCTTCTCGTCTCTGTTGGCAGCTTCGATGCCCAGCTCGTAGAGCTGGAGGAACTCCACAGGGTCAGCCGTGCCGTCGTAGCGAGGAGGCAGGTCTGGCTTGAACTTGCCGGGCCACGCGACACTGCGTAGCTCGGCGGTGAAGGCACGGCAGCCTGCTGTGGCCACGGAAGGCCTTGGGTGACGGAGAGCTTGGTCTTGCATGTCCCCACGCGTCGCAGCTGGGTCTTGACGTGCGGGAGCAGGAGCATGGTCGCGACGTGCTGGAGCAGGGAGTGCCCGGGCAGCTTCTTGCGGGCGAGGGACTTCCTGGCAGCTCTACTCTTGCTGCGCTGGCACCTGACGGAGCGGGTTCTGCCCAGGGGCCACGCGCCTTGGAGCCATGGCACCTTCTTGAGGAGGAGGTGGTCGGGGCGCCGCCGGAGCTTCGTCGCCCGCGCGGGGCGGGGTGCGGTGCAGCGGAACGGACGGCGCAGGAGAGCCCCCTGCGGCGCGGACGAGCTCGGCGACGCGGTTGAGCCATTCTTCGTAGACGTCATCGACGGGGCGGTAGCGCAGGAGCTCGTTCGCCGCGATGAGTGCAGCTCGAGCCTCCATGGGTGCGCGGAGCGCGTGGGACGAAGAACCAGCCGGGGGGAGCGAGGGAGTTGCGGTGCGGCAGTCTTGCCGCACGGACGGATGCTGAGACGATGCTTGCTGCTCGTCCCCCGCCGGGCCGGTGGCGGCGTTGACGGCAGGTGACGGGGAACGGTGAGGACGCCCGCCGACAGGAGCCATCTGGGCGACACGGGAAGCGAGAGCGGCCCGGCGCTCGGCGTGGGCCCGACGAGCGTCAGACATGGGTGCGATGGTCGGAGGAGAATGAGGTGGTGGAAGACGAATTCTGACGCACCCCTACCTGGCGCGCCAAATGTCGGATTTCGGGTTCCGGCAGACCCTTGAGGTTCAAACACTGGGATGCGCGCGGAGATCTCGCTTCCTACCTACCTGCACCCCTCCGCCTCGCTAAGATCTAAGCTATGGAAAGAACAACACAAGAGACACAGGGTTTATACTGGTTCGGGCCACCGTTGTGGTGTAATACCATACTCCAGTGTGTGGTGTGGTGGATTGCCTATTGGGATAATGGTGATGAATGATACAAGGAAGAACAGCCTCGCGAGGGTCTGTTCTTGGCTGGGGCGATGAACTGCTGGGAGGAGTTCAGCCACCCTTCTCTCTCTCTCTCTCTGATTGTCTTTCTCTGATTCAACCTCCTATCGAACCTCTCCTCTTAACCCTTTCGAACCCCTCCGAACCCCTTTCTTCTGTGGATGGCTGGTCCTATTTATAGAGGCCCTGGTCCTCTTCCCAAATATCGAGCGGGAAGGGAGCCAACAATGGCGGGCTAATTTGAAGGGGGACAGCTAGTACTCACTACCCTGACAAAAGTAGTCTTTGCCTGCACAAAGCTCTGGTGGTGACGCCGTCTTGGGCTCCACAATGACCTCCGTCTTGCAGTCTTCCTGGTCTTGGTCTCGTTGCACCGAAATGGCAACCTTTGCCTGATGCCTTGGTACTCCGCGGCTGCGCTTGCCCCCTTTGCACCAAAGAGGAAAGGAGGACACTGCGCGGGCTGGCACCCGCCTGGCGCCCTTGGTCGTCATGGCTTGCGTCACGGGCACCTCGTGAGGTACCCCGCCTTGATCTCTCCGCCTCCTCGCGAGCCAGCCTGATGAGGCCGTGCCTGAGGAAGCTCCGTGTCGTCTGCCCCACGAGGCTTGGCCCCTCGCAAGGGTCTTGGGTCTGTGTTGATGAAGATGGGCCGTGCTGGGCCCCCCTTTGAGCCATGCCGCAGGCCGCAGGCAGGCAAGTATGGGGACCCCCGTTCCCAGAACGCCAACAACCGGCGATTTTAACCCTTCTTATGTGTTATGTCGTGCTAGTGATGGGCATGTTTATGCCAAATTTGTTGGTTCTCTTCATGAGTACATTGAATGGTCTATTCGGGTTCCTAAGGCCCTTGTTACTAACATCAAAGGACCCATTACAAAATGGGTACCTAAAACCAAGCATTGATCTCTTGTAGGTGTTTGCTTCCGGTGGTGAATCATGGTTGCTCGATAGCGGAGCTACAAATCATATGACCGGAAGCAAGGACTTGGTGGTGGACGTGCACAAAGTTCCATCTATGCCTACCAATGTCGAGTGGGGTGACGCCTCATCTTCTAAGGTATTGGGACTTGGCAAGGTGGTCATCTCTCATGATCTCACGATCGAAAAGGTCATGCTTGTTGAGTCCCTTGCATACAATTTACTTTCCGTTCGTCAACTTGCTATCATGGGCTTTTCCACTTTCTTTGATATCGATATCGTGGCCCTCTTGTGGAGCAAGACTCTTAAAGTAGCTTTTGTTGGGCATGTCGAGAAAGGTCTCTATGTGATTAACTTTTCGGAGCGACCCACTAAGACCGCGACATGCCTAATGGCTAAAGTTGATGTGGGATGGCTTTGGCATCGCCATTTAGCCCATGTCAATATGAGATCTTTGCAAAGTCTCCTCAAGGGGGACCATGTCTGTGGACTAACGAATGTTAGTTTTGCTAAAGATCGTGCTTGCAGTGCCTGTATCGAAGGAAAGCTACATGAGAAGGCTCACCCTCCCACGACTATCATTTATTCAAAGAGGCCTTTGGAGCTCCTTCACATGGATCTCTTTGGGCCTCCATCCTTCGATAGTCTTGGAGGTAGGAAGTATTGCTTGGTGATTGTGGATGACTACTCAAGGTACACATGGGTGTATTTCTTCAAGAGGAAGAGTGAGACCCAACAAACCGTCATTGACTTTGCAAATGAAGCACAACGTCAACACAATGCAAAGATCTTGACAATAAGAAGTGACAACGGCACCGAGTTCAAGAACTACACCTTGGATGAGTTTCTTAGTGATGAGGGAATCAAGCATCAATATTCCGCACCCTACACCCCTCAACAAAACGGTGTTGCGGAGAGGAAGAACCGGACGTTGATGGATGCGGCAAGGACCATGATGGCGGAGTTCAAGTCTCCGTACAACTTTTGGGCCGAAGCCATCAACACCGCGTGTCATGCATCAAATTGGCTCTACCTCCGCAAGGGCTTGAACAAGACTCCATATGAGATACTCACCGGTAACAAGCCCAACCTCAAGTACTTCCGGGTATTCGGGTGTAAGTGTTTCATTCTCAAGAAAGGTGTTCGGTTGTCTAAATTTGAGGCTAGAGCTTATGAGGGCATATTTGTTGGCTATGCTACAAACTCTCATGCTTACCGTGTCCTCAATAAATCCACAGGACTTATTGAGGAGACGTGTAACGTGGAGTTTGATGAGAATAACGGCTCCCAAGTGGAGCAAAGTGGCACTTGTGATGTAGGTGATGAAATTCCTCCCCAAGCCATAATAAGAATGGGTGTTGGCTTTATCCTACCCATTGAGGAACCCCTTGTGGCCGAAGGAGAAGGACAAAGCTCCACTCAAGTGGAGCCATCACCAACCCAAGGCCCACACGCTTCCGAAGAACAACATGAAGGCTCTCATCCTCAAGAACATGACCAAGGGCAAGATCACGCTCAAGACGGTGTTGACACATCAAGTGATGCCCAAGGTCAAGTTATCTCATCCTCCGAGCAAGTTCAAGAACAAGAACAAGCCCAAGACGACATTCAAGATGATCAAGTGACCACTCCTTGTCTCACGCCCGAGGAGGAATTAGAGCGTCGTGCCGCCAAGGTTGCTTCCAAGCTCCTCACCAAGGATCATCTCATGACGAATGTGCTTGGAAGCTTAAGAAAGGGGGTAAGCACTCGTAGACAATTAGCAAATTATTGTGAGCATCATGCATTTGTCTCTTTTGTGGAACCCCACAAGGTCTATGAGGCGCTAGAAGATCCGGATTGGCTCAATGCCATGCATGAAGAACTCAACAACTTCGAGCGCAACAAAGTGTGGAGATTGGTGCCAAGACCGACCGGGAATCACAATGTCATAGGAACCAAGTGGGTATTTAAGAACAAGAAAGATGCCCATGGGATCATCATTCGCAACAAGGCTCGTTTGGTAGCACAAGGCTACTCCCAAGTCGAGGGTATCGACTACGGTGAAACCTTTGCTCCCGTTGCTCGTCTTGAATCCATTCGCATGTTGATTGCATATGCTTCTCATCACAACTTTAAGTTACAACAAATGGATGTGAAGAGTGCTTTTCTTAATGGTCCTATTAATGAATTGGTTTACGTCAAGCAACCCCCCGGGTTCGAGGATCCCTACTTTCCCGATCATGTGTATCAACTCGATAAGGCACTCTGTGGCCTTAAACAAGCCCCATGTGCGTGGTATGACCACCTTACCGAGTTGTTACAAGGCCGTGGTTTTGAAGTTGGGCTAATCGACCCCACTCTTTTTACTAAGAAGGTCAACGGGAGTTGTTTGTGTGCCAATTATATGTTGATGATATTATCTTTGGTTCCCCTAACAAAGCTTTCAATGAGGAATTTGCCGCTCTCATGACCTCAAAGTTCGAGATGTCTTCCATGGGAGAGTTGAAGTTCTTTCTAGGGTTCGAAGTGAAGCAAAGAAGAGAAGGAACCTTCATCAATCAAGCCAAATATACTCAAGACATGCTCAAAAGATTCAAGCTAAGTGATGTCAAGCCGGCTTCCACTCCCATGCCTACCAAGTGCCAACTTGACATAGATCCCAATGGTAAAGCGGTGGATCAAAAGGTATATCGCTCCATGATAGGTTCATTGCTTTACCTTTGTGCATCTAGACCGGATATCATGTTGAGTGTGGGAATTTGTGCACGTTTTCAAGCCGCACCTAAGGAAAGTCACTATGTGGCGGTCAAACGAATCTTTCGATATTTGGCTCATACCCCAAACTTTGGCCTATGGTACCCAAAAGGAGCAAACTTCAAGCTTGTAGGGTATTCGGATTCCGATTGGGCGGGAGACAAAGTGGATAGGAAGTCCACTTCCGGAGGGTGCCAATTTCTTGGTTTCTCTTTGGTAAGTTGGTCCTCCAAAAAGCAAAGTTGTGTGTCTCTCTCATCCACCGAAGTGGAGTATGTGGCGGCCGGTAGTTGTTGTGCACAACTCTTATGGATGAGGCAAACTCTAAAGGATTACGTGTCATTTGTGACAAAGTGCCTCTTTGGTGTGACAATGAAAGTGCCATCAAGATCTCTCTCAACCCGGTGCAACACTTCAAGACGAAGCATATTGAGATTCGGTATCACTTCATCCGGGATCACATTAGGCGAGGAGAGATCGAGCTCAACTACGCCAACACTCATGATAACCTTGCAGATATCTTCACGAAGCCCTTGGATGAAGCAAGATTTCGCGAGTTAAGGCATGAGCTAAATATCATCGATTCGAGTAATGTTGCTTGAACCCTTGCACAACCCACCATACTCAACGTGTTGTCCTATTTAGATGTAGGCATGGACATAGGGGGAGTGATGTTCTCTCAATGAACTCTCCCTCCCCCCATTATGCATAAATCAATCAAGCCTTTCACATTAACCATGTTTGATGGCACTTGTGCTTCAAAGACGAGTTTTGGTCATGGACCCAAGGATAATTCTTCGCGGTGCCATACCAATTGACTCAAACATAGGTGGCTACGGCCACCGCCCTCTCTTTTGGAGAGGTGGTGTCTCGTGGTTGGTTCGTTTGTCGTGTGCCTTTCTGGTTTTGTGTGTTGCGTGGTCTTGTGGTGTCGTGTTGGCTCGGAGTGTTTTGTGCAAAGATCCAGTTTTTCGTTTGCTCAAAACGTGCATCTTATTGAGCTCACGGTACTACCGCGTCTGGCCGCGGTACTACCGCTTTGGGAGGCACGGTACTACCGCGCCACAGCATGGTACTACCGCTCTGGTGCGATACTTCGGAAGTACCGCGCCGGGCGGTACTACCGTGTCTGGGCACGGTACTACCGCGCCGTCGAGGGCGCGTGGGGGTTATGACTTGGGCAGGGGAGTTCCAACTCCCCATACCCATTCTTTTGTCTCTCTCTCCACGTCTCTCTCTCTCAAGAACGGCGCCGGAGGCCCTCGCCGGATCTCTGTCTCCGGCCACTCTCCTCGGATTCCGACCGGTGGGATCGTTCCCCACCACTATCTCTTGCCATGGACCAAGGTTTTTCCCCAAATCCCTTTTTTTCTTGGTCGTTCTTTTGCTTCTAGGTTTTTGGGGAGGAACTTGTCGTTCTTGAGATTTTAGGCCAAATATGTGCAAGAGTAGGATGTAGGAGAGTCGTGATGCGTAGGAAACATACTTGATATGTTGTCTTGTGGTAGCTTTGTCCGACCGTAGTACCGTCGTGGTTTCGCGGGCTTTTTCAGATTTGAACCTGTTCAGATCTGACACGGTGCGGTACTACCATGCCTAATGTGTGGTACTATCGCCCGTCAGGTGCGGTACTACCGTACCGTGCGGTACTACCGCTCTATGCGGTACTACCGCGCCCGCCACGGCGCTAAGGTCGTACTACCGCTCCTACACCCGGTACTACCGTGATCTTGCATGGTACTACCGCGTCTAAGAGCCGTAATACTATCTTAGCTCCGCAGCACTTGGCAGTACTACTGTAGGGATCAAATCTCTCTCTGGGCATTTATCATGTGTGCTTTCTGCTTGTTTAACTTGCTTTGTTGTGGTCTTTGCATTAATCTCTCTTGGCTGTTGTGGGTGTTTTTTGCGTTCTGTCTCTCATGTGGTGGCTCTCGCCGTTCCAATCCCAGTCATGACACTGGCTCCAAGCGTCTGCGCAACCCCCAAGATGAAGCCCTAGAGGGATCCAATGCCCCCAAGCGCAATGTCAAGACCACTGCCAGCAAGCAAAAGGAACCTGCTAAGGGCATGGACGAGATTTCTGTCACTGATGTCGAACGCCGGAGGGTCAATCCCTATGTGACTCCTCGGGCTGTGCTCAGAGGCACTGAGATGTTCTGGAACAAGCAACAGGTTCTCATCTATCTGGACGTAATCAAGAGCAAGCAGAATACATTCGTGGAGGTCTAGTGGATAGACATGCATCACATGCGGAAGGACAAGTTTTGTGACTATTTTGGAGAGGCTCTGGACTTGGTGGAGCAGTTTGCTATTGAGACGGTGATCTCTTTTCACCATGACTATGACCCTGAGCTCATCTGTCAGTTCTTTGCCTCGGTGTACTTTCATCCCGGGGAGGAGCGGAGGATGACCTGGATGACCAATGGCCGTCAGCTGTCTGCTACATGGAAAGAGTTCATGGATCTGCTGCACATTCCTGATGACGGGCTTCACACCCCCGTTGGTGTTCGCCCCCATGCCAACTCTGAGTCTGCCAACAAGAACCTGCTTCAGCCCTTCCTTGTTGAGAAGGTACTCCCCAATGGCAAGTCATCTTGGGTGTTAAACTCCTTTCTAGATATCATGCATCGCATCTTCCGCAACACTCTGTTCCCATGCATTGGCGACAAGGACAAGGTACATGCATATCTAGTGGACATGTTGCTCTTGTGTGCAGAGGCACGTTCTTCTCAGCCTCAGCCACTTGACATCTCACACATCATGTGGTGTGAGCTTCGGTTTGCGGTGTTCACTCGCAAGGTACCTATCTATGGACCGTACCTGTTTCTACTGCTCTCCACCACTTGGGAGAAGATGTACCCGGGTGATGAGTTCCTTGCTCCAGACTGGATTCGCCATGAGTCCATCAGCCTCCGCGTCAAGCCCAACTAGGCCAACACCACTACCCGTGCTGAGGCCTCTTCTGCTAGGAGGGCTGCTGGTGAGGGGGAGGCTGTTGCTGCTGAGAATGTTGCTGAGGACCGTGCTGCTAGGTCCACCACTTCTTCCTCTGAGCCGTCATGGGCGAAGAAGCTAAAGGACAAGATGAAGACTCTCTTCTGCATGCAGGCGAAGGGACAGTACAGGGCTCACGTGGCTGACAAGGAGAGTCGCCGCCGTGACAAGAAGGTTATGAGGCTCTTTGGAGAGGATGTGTCTGGCGGGTCTGAGGACGTCATCACACCTGAGGCTGCCTGGATGTCAAAGAAGGGATACAAGTGGACCAGTTCAGAGGATGACCCCGAGGAGACTATCCCCGCCCCTGAGTCTGATGAGGAGAACGAGGAGCAGTGGGACGACTTCTCTGCCTGAGCCACCCCGTGTGTGTAGGTGTCCTCTCTGCCTTTTTGGCGTCTCGATGCCAAAGGGGGAGAGAGTGTAGGGATTTGCGTTGTGTCGTGCTTGTTGCGTTTATTTGCTTTGTCTTTTGGACCTCGTTTGTGCTTGGTTGCTCTTGTTTTGTTTGTGCTTTCAAGTCCTTTCCTTCATATGGTGTAAGACATATGCACTTTATCTATCGTAGTTAACTTATATGTGTGCTATCTTGTCTAGTGATAGATATGCCTTGTCTCTATAATATAGGGGGAGCTCTGTTCCTAGTATTCGTGTGCCATGCAGTCCATAGCACTCTCTAGGTGGCACACATCTAGGGGGAGCCCGTCTATATTATAGAGAGGAGGGGTTTGCATTTACTTAATAGTATTTTCTTTGTGCAAATCCCGTTTTGTCATCAATCCACCAAAAAGAGGGAGATTGTAAGGACATATTTATCCCTAAGTGTTTTGGTGATTGATGACAACGCATTTGCGGACAAATCGTGTGCCATGAGTATTCCAGACACTTCTTTGCTAGGCACAAGACGATTGGGTGCCCCTCGAAGACTGACGAAGACGGCGTCTTTTCTACGTTTCTTTTTGGTGGATTTGAGTCGTAGGAAAGCCGTACTATTAAGAGGGGGTCCGCGTTGGAAAGGTTTGGGTGGAATCATCACGTACACGTCTCCTTCTTATCCCCTCCTTCCTTGGAGCTTCCTCCGTTTTCTTGCCTCCCCTGTCTGGCTGCCGTTGTTGGTTGCGGTAGTACTGCTCCCAGGTCAACGGTAGTACCGTGTGCATTCGTGGTAGTACCGCGTTCGCCGAGCGGTAGTACCGCGCTATGCAGTCAGGCAGTAGTATTGCCCCTCGGCAGTACTACTGTGTCGGGTTTTTGCTACTTCCTTTTCTTTGCGGAAGTAGGCACGGAAGTTTCCCTTCTCCCCTGGCTGGGATTTTTGCCTCGCGGTAGTACCGCATGGGGGGCGCGGTAGTACCGCGCGTGCGGAAGTACCGCCCCCAGCTCATGTGCGTCTGTTTATCGGTTCTGTGCTGGGGTTGCGGCAGTACCGTGGGTCGGTACGGTAGTACCGCGCGGCCTTGCGGTAGTACCGCTGGCCAGGCGCGATAGTACCGCTGGCCGCGGGCTGGTTGGTGGGTAACGGTTGGATCTTTTCCACACACTATATAAGGGGTCCCCTTCTTCCCCGTTGACTCACCTCTTCCACCACTAAGCTCCATTATTGCTCCAAGCTCCATTTTCGCCCGATCTCACTCCCTAGCCAACCAAACTGGTTGATTTGCTCGGGAGTGGTTGAGAAGGCCCCGATCTACACTTCCACCAAGAGATATTTGATTCCCCCACTAATCCCTTACGGATCTTGTTACTCTTGGGTGTTTGAGCATCCTAGACGGTTGAGGTCAGCGCGAAGCCATAGTCCATTGTGGTGAAGCTTCGTGGTATCGTTGGGAGCCTCCAATTGAGTTGTGGAGATTGCCCCAACCTCGTTTGTAAAGGTCCGGTCGCTGCCTCCAAGGGCACCAATAGTGGAATCACGGCATCTCGCATTGTGTGAGGGCGTGAGGAGATTACGGTGGTCCTAGTGGCTTCTTGGGGAGCATTGTGCCTCCACACCGCTCCAACGGAGACGTACTTCCTCTCAAAGGGAAGGAACTTCGGCAACACATCCTCGTCTCCACCGTCTCCACTCTTGGTTATCTCGTGCCTTTACTTGTGGAAGCTTATTTGTTTCATATATCTTGCTTGCTTGTGTTCCTATCCGTGTTGCATCATATAGGTTGCTCACCTAGTTGCATATCTAGACAACCTACTTTGATGCAAAGTTTAAATTGCTAAAGAAAAGCTAAAAATTGTTAGTTGCCTATTCACCCCCCCCCCTCTAGTCAACCATATCGATCCTTTCAAAGGGTAGCGATGCACGTATTGAATTGTTGCTACTAAGGATAAAACGACGGGGTTTATTCATATTGATTGGGTTTACTTTGTCTACATCATGTCATCTTGCTTAAAGCGTTACTCTGTTTGTCATGAACTTAATACCATAGATGCATGCTGGATAGCGGTCGATTGGTGGATTAATAGTAGTAAGTGCAGGCAGGAGTCGGTCTACTTATTACAGACATGATGCCTATATGTGTGATCATCGCCATGAATAGCGTCATAACTATGCATTTTTCTATCAACTGCCCAACAGTAATTTGTTTACCCAATATATGCTATCTGTTCAAGAGAGAAGCCTCTAGTGAAAACTATGGCCCCCAGGTCTACTTTTACATATTATAAAAACCAAAAATACCTTGCTGCAATTTATTTACTTTTATTTTGTTTTGTAATTTATTTATCTTTCTATCACTATCAGAATTAATCCTTGCAAGTAACGAGTTCAAGGGGATTGACAACCCTCTTGCCTTGCTTTGCAATTTTTTTGCTTTTGTGTGTGTAGGTACTGAAGACGGGAATTTGCGTGGTTCTGCTATTGGTTCGATAACCTTGGTTCTCACCGAGGGAAATACTTATCTCTATTGTACTGTGATACGTCTCCAATGTATCAATAATTTTTTTATTGTTCCATGCTATTATATTATCAGTCTTGGATATTTTATATCGCTTTTTGTGCTATTTTATATCTTTTTGGGGACTAACCTATTAACCCAGTGCCTAGTGCCAGTTGCTGTTTTCTCCTTGTTTTTGGTTTTTCAGAAAATCAGTACCAAACGGAGTCCAAACGCTACGAAACTTTGTGACAATTTTTTTCTAGATAAGAGAGACCCTAGAAGCTTCGGGGGGAGAACATAAGGCAAAACGAGGAGACGACAAGGCAACAGGGCACACCCTGGGGGGTGGAGGGGGCGCCATGTTGCTTTGTGTGCCCCTCATGGCTCCGTTTGACCTAATTTTTCTTCTATAAATTCTCAAATATTGGGTAACTACCTGAGAGCTACCCGAAACACTTTTTTCGTCGCGGCAAATTTCTGTTCTTCCGCGATCCTATCCGGAGAACTTTTCTGGTACTCTGCCGGAGGGGGAATCGATCATGGAGGGCTTCTACATCATCCTTGCAGTCATTCGATTGTGCATGAGTAGTTCACCACAGACCTACGGGTCCATAACTAGTAGCAAGATGACTTCTTCTCTCTCTTTGATCTTTAATACAATGTTCTTTTCGATGTTTTTGTAGTTCTATCCAATGTAATCTTCTTTCGCGGTGTATTTGTTGGGATCCGATGAATTGTGGGTCTATGATATGAATATTTATGATAAGTAATGGAGTCTTTTTGAACTTTATTATGCATGATTTTTATAGTTTTGTATTTCTCTCCAATCTATCTGTTTGGTTTGGCCAACTAGATTGATTTATCTTCAGTGGGAGAGGTGCTTTGTAATGGGTTTAATCTTGCGGTGCTTTATATCCTAGTGACAGTAGGGGACAAGACACGTATTTGTGTTGTTGCTATTAAGGGTAAAACGACGGGGTATATTCATATTGATTGGGTTTACTTTGTATACATCATGTTATATTGCTTAAGGCGTTACTCTGTTTTTCATGAACTTAATACCATAGATGCATGCTGGATAGCAGTCGATTGGTGGAATAATAGTAGTTATTGCAAGCACGAGTCGGTCTACTTGTCTCAGACGTGATGCATATATACATAATTATTTTCTTGAATACCGTCATAACTATGCGCTTTCTATCAATTGCCCAATGGCAATTTGTTTACCCACCGTATGCTATGTGCTCGAGAGAGAAGCCTCTAGTGAAAACTATGGCCCCGTATCTACTTTATCATATATAAAATCTAAAAATACCTTGTTGCAATTTAATTTCCTTTATTTTATTTTGCAATTTACTTTTCTATCTATCACTATTAGAATTAATCCTTGCAAGTAACGCGTTCAAGGGGATTGACAACCCTCTTACCCGCGCTGGGTGCAAGTATTTGCTTTTGTGTGTGTGGGTGTTGTTCACGAGGCTTTGTGTGATTCTCCTACTGGATTGATACCTTGGTTCTCACTGAGAGAAATACTTATCTCTACTGTGATGCATCTCCTATCCTCTTCACGGAAAATTACAATGTAGCTCACAAGTAGCATACTGCATCTACCTCCTCTTCGGGGAAAATCCCAACACAATTTACAAGTACCACGCCCTACTCTGGCGCGGTCATCCACAACTGTGAATGGAAGCTCCTCAACCATTGATGGTACACCATCCAAGAGGTCGTGTCCAAGTATTGCGGGCACTTGAAGCATCTCATCGCACGGTGGCCTAGCGGTGCAAAAATCACAGAGCAAGTAAGTTGATGACTAGCCAGATATACTTTAATCTTCTTGATCACTAGCTGGATATGCTTTAATTTTCTTGATCACTAGCCGGACATGTATTGTTTTGTTGCTCGCTAGACAGATATGCATTGTTGACATTGTTTCACTTTGTAGCCTACTCGTGCTTGTGTGGTATACAAGAAGTTGGAGAAGAAGTCCTTCACTGTCATGCATTGTTGGTTGAAGTTGAACGGGCAACCGAAGTGGAACCTTTTCATTGTCAAGACCGCCGCCCAAGCCAACGAGGAAGAACCAGTGACCCTACCGACCCAACCAAGAACCGCCGAAGTAGGTTAGAACAAATTTACGGGGGAAGAGGTGGGAGGAGGAGAGGGCGAAGCGAGAAGGTGCAGTGGCCAAGCTGACCGAGAGGTTTGAGGACATCTTGGCGAAGAAGGAGGAGGCATGCGTGAGGTGCTCGAACATCAAGGAGACGAACAAGGCGGAGAGGCTCAAACTGTTGATGGAGGCGATAGACAAGAATCTCAAGCTCGAAGAGAGGAGGACCATGATCGAAGAGAGGATGAACGCGCTCGAGGAAAAGAGGGTGAAGATCGCCGCCAATGCGGAGGATGCCAAGATGTTGACCTTGAATGTCGACTCT
The DNA here is from genome assembly GCF_003073215.2 of Triticum urartu. Classification (NCBI taxonomy): domain Eukaryota; kingdom Viridiplantae; phylum Streptophyta; class Magnoliopsida; order Poales; family Poaceae; genus Triticum; species Triticum urartu. The sequence continues at coordinate 468,653,685 of NC_053028.1, forward strand.
TTGGATGTCGACGCAAGAATGATCGTGCTATCCATCCGCTACCATATGTTACATCGGCAGAAAGATGAGTTGGCGACGACGGACTATGAGGACGCGGTGGAGATGGACGCGGATGCGGAGGCTGCCTACGTGCCAGCGGCGACACCTCCTTGATCGGGGAGCAGCTGGCTGGGATTGTCGGTCCGGCAGGGATGAAATGCACGGACTGCCGGACTGATGTTCTTTTGGATTGAGGCATGTAAAAACTAAGCATATTTGCCTCTTTTTGGTTGTGACCGGACATGCAATCCGACGCTGGTGTGATTCGGCGCGCCGTGTGGATCAAAGTACATTTGAATTTGAATCTACTGGCGGATATATACAGGATATGGTTGGATGGTGGCCTCCTGCATTTTTATCCGCGGCCTGCTAATGCATTCTTCAAGATTGCCTTTGACCACGGGTTTACACGAAGCATACCGTCAAATTCGCCCCGTTGGAGTCGCTCTTATAAGAATATAATTTCCATATCGTACCTTCTATGTATTTGTAATCTTACCAATGATCAAAGGTAACCTTGAATAATAATTAGAGCAATTCCAATGGAGCGATCTATTTCTTCCGCCCATGTTTGTTTGGGTCTGCATGAACAAAAAAGACGGCCCAACGCTGAGACTCATCTTATTTTGCGTCCGCTTTATATTCGTGCGAACCTATTTCCGTCCTAAATTTAAGTCACATTTGGATCCAAGGCAGACACAAAGCAGACGCTTTCTGTCTCCTCCTCATCCGCCTACGTCCGCTGCACGCCTCTTCTGGCCCACCTTCCATCCACCCACCTTTTATTTTATTTTTTCTCTCTTCGCTGTACAGCTCGCCTCTACCACCCTCGTAGCAGTCGCGCCATCACCAATCCCTTGCTCCGGCGAGACTCCACAGGCGTCGCCACCACTCAAGCTCGTGGCTGCGCTGGCTAGGCCGCAGACGCCGCCGCCCAAGGAGCTGGAGCTGCTACTATGCCGCCCGCACTCGCATCGTTCGCCTAGGCCGCAGACGCAGACGCGAAGACGTACTAGACGGCGGCCGCGTCGCACATGCTAGCTAGCTGGTTGTGGCTGCTGCACGTCCCGCATGCTAGCTAGCTAGTTGTGGCACCGCGCGAGCTACCATGGCCTCACGGTGCCCAGCCGCCTCGTAGCGCTCGCGTGCCCGGCCCGACCTCGTCCCCTGCACCGCTGCTGGTCACCACCCCCACCATCGCCGCGCCCACCCCGCCGCTCCTGGTCGCGTGCCCGGCAGCGCTTGCGCTAGGCCAGGCCCCGCCACGCCCGGCAACACCAGGCCTCGTCGCGCCCGACCCCGACCGCGCCCGGCCACACCCAACAGTGCCCGGCCTGGCCTCGCCCCGCCGCGCCCTCGCGCTCGTCGCGCCATGCTCGTGGCGCTCGCCGTGTCGCCCTCGCCGTGGGGTTCGAGCTCGCCCGTCGGCCTCCCTGCGCGGCGCGAGCTCTCCTGCCCTGCCTGCTACGTGTTTGAAGAAATGTCAGGACAGACATGTCGAAAATGGGTCTGGTCACCGCTGGGCGCACTCGCAGACCCAAATGAAAAAGCGAATACGAACGCGTGGATGGACGATCTAAATAGACAAAATACGGACAAAATCGGTGTCCGTTTAGGTCGCCCCGTTGAAGTTGTTCTTAGACCCTATGTATTTGGATGGAGTGAGTGTAACTTTCGGATGTGCCATATTTCTCCCTTCCTTTCCCTGAAGACAAAGAAGAAAAAGAAAACCATTTGGTGTGGTGCGGTGGTTGGTGAAGCCAGAAAGCCAATTGGTGTTGTGGTTGGTAAAGGCGAAAAGCCCATATAACCCTTTTCCCATCCTCCCTCCAAAGCATTCCTCATCGCTCAGTCGCTCCCTCGCACCAAAACACAACTACCACCAGCGGCAGCAGTTCGACTCCGGAGAGGCAGAGATGGGCTCCACCGCAGCCGACATGGCCGCCTCCGCCGACGAGGAGGCGTGCATGTACGCTCTCCAGCTCGTCTCGTCGTCGATCCTCCCGATGACGCTCAAGAACGCCATCGAGCTGGGCCTCCTGGAGACCCTGGTGGCCGCCGGCGGCAAGCTGCTGACCCCCGCCGAGGTGGCCGCCAAGCTCCCGTCCACGGCGAACCCCGCCGCGGCGGACATGGTGGACCGCATGCTCCGGCTGCTGGCCTCGTACAACGTGGTGTCGTGCACGATGGAGGAGGGCAAGGATGGGCGCCTGTCCCGGCGGTACGGCGCCGCGCCCGTGTGCAAGTTCCTCACCCCCAACGAGGACGGCGTCTCCATGGCGGCGCTCGCGCTCATGAACCAGGACAAGGTCCTCATGGAGAGCTGGTGAGCTAGATCGATCACTCCAGCATCCCCTGTTTCTTCCATGCTTTGCCCATTTGCTGCGGCCGGCTATCATGCGGGGGTGCCCACCCCGGCAGCCGGCAGCATAACTCTCTCTTTAACATCTCTCTCAATAAACAAATTGAGCTCCAGCAGCAGGTAGTGTAATAAATAGTACTTTCTCCGTTTTTATTTAATTCGCATATTAGCTTTGGTCAAAGTCAACTTTTATAAATTTTGATTAAGTTTATAAACAAAAATATTAACATATACAATAAAAAATTAATACCACTAGATTCATTATTGAATGTATTTTCACATTATATAAATTTATTATGATAAATGTTTATATTTTTTTTATAAACTTGATCAAATTTTGCAAAGTTTGACTTCGGTCAAACCTAATATGCAGACTAAATAAAAACAAAAGAAGTACTAGTAGTAGTACTAAAGTTAGCACGAGCTAGAGAACCCCGAAGAAGAGTTCATCTAGAAACCGAGAGATTACGTATCAAATACGGCAATCAGCTTCAGAAGCAGCCAAGCAGAACCGAACCGCATCGTGGCGACTTTTCTTGCCTGAGATTCCTTGTAGAGTAGTAATAGTCAACCACCAAAGGACGAATTTTAGGTTCACAGCTCATTAACTAGAGGACTTTTCATGTTAGAAACAAAAGTAGAGGACTTTTAAGCCGGTGATATAGCAACTCTTTTGTCTCTGTTTCGAAAGATGTGGAAATGAGTTGTTGGAATAAAATGTGTGTGTGAATACTATTCTCAGGTACTACCTGAAGGACGCGGTCCTTGACGGCGGCATCCCGTTCAACAAGGCGTACGGGATGTCGGCGTTCGAGTACCACGGCACGGACCCGCGCTTCAACCGCGTCTTCAACGAGGGGATGAAGAACCACTCCATCATCATCACCAAGAAGCTGCTCGAAGTCTACAAGGGCTTCGAGGGCCTCGGCACCATCGTCGACGTGGGCGGCGGCGTGGGCGCCACCGTGGGCGCCATCGTCGCCGCGTACCCGGCCATCAAGGGCATCAACTTCGACCTCCCCCACGTCATCTCCGAGGCGCCGCCGTTCCCGGGCGTCACCCACGTCGGCGGCGACATGTTCCAGAAGGTGCCCTCGGGGGACGCCATCCTCATGAAGTGGATCCTCCACGACTGGAGCGACGAGCACTGCGCGACGCTGCTCAAGAACTGCTACGACGCGCTGCCGGCGCACGGCAAGGTGGTGCTCGTGGAGTGCATCCTGCCGGTGAACCCGGAGGCCACGCCCAAGGCGCAGGGGGTGTTCCACGTCGACATGATCATGCTCGCGCACAACCCCGGCGGCAGGGAGAGGTACGAGAGGGAGTTCGAGGCCCTGGCCAAGGGCGCCGGCTTCGCCGCCATCAAGACCACCTACATCTACGCCAACGCATTCGCCATCGAGTTCACCAAGTAGATCCATGCATGCCAACCGTCCACCGCTCGCTTTGAGATCGTCGTCTTCTTGCTCGCCGGCGCTGCTGCATCAACCTGCTGCATATGTACTTCGGCTTGGTGTTTGTTCTGTTTTCCTAATTTTGTTGTCATGCTAGCTCTGAATCTTTCTGAATTCTACTGGTTGTGTCGTCGATCTATTCGAAATGTACTCCTGTTTTAATAGTGCTGCTCTTAAAGGTTGCATGCGATGCAATAACATGATTTCGCTGCTTTGTTTTGTGATTATACGATTGAAGTGAAGTGTTATTGATCTTCGTCTGAAAACAAGTGTCCGTGCATGACTCGCGAATGTTTTATTGTTCAGATAGATCCTCTGAATCTGATGTTATATTAACACTCGACACTGGTAAGTGGAGGCACCCAGCTTTGAAGACGCAATCATTGCAGAGAAGGAAATGAAATAACTTCAATCCAACGGCATGAAACGGCCGAGTTACGGTTCTGGATTTCGTTGTCAGCAACACATGATTTTCCAAAAGATAATTATGATCGAGGAGGAAGTGGATCATGGCACCATTGCGTAGAACTTACGTCTAGCCAGCGTTGGTGCTATCGTTACCCGTCAAGTCAGGTATCGTTCAGGTAGGGTCAGCCCAACGAAACATATGACGCATAAAGCCAATACACCCAACAACTCGCCGCAGAATAACAGAACTAGAACGGCTCCCTCTAGAAGAATAGGGAAATTATTTTCAGCAACGCAACGGCTTTTATTTTTTCACTTTAGGGTCAGTTGATTTTCGGGTGTTGATTCTGGCTCTGGGATTCGTGCGGTTTTTTTCTGTGCTGTTCTGTGATCTGGTTTGGGCTGATGTTTTGACTGACCTGGGCTGAAGCCCATTACCTGTGTAATTTCTGGGCTGTCGATTCACTACTGGGCTGAAGCCGATGACCTGTACCGCCCAGCACATCCCTTTTCCCTTTGTTTTCCTTTTTGTTTTTCCTGTTGTTATGTGTTTCTTATTTTGTTTTTTGTTTTTTGTGTTTCTTCATTAGTTGGTTTTTATTTTTCTTTTGTAGGAATTTTTGGGATGTTGGGTGAGTGCATATGCATAAAAAAATACTATGAAATGTGTCTGAAAATTACACTATTACTCCCTCCGTTCCTAAATATAAGTCTTTCTAGAGATTTCAACAGTGACTACATATGGAGCAAAATGAGTGGATCTGCACTCTAAACTATGTCTACATACATCCGTATGTTGTAGTCCATTTGATGTCTAAAAAGACTTATATTTAGGAATGGATGGAGTACATGATTGTTGTTTGTATACTACAAAAGTGCAATTTTGTAAAAGTTTTTTTCATTTTTTAATTATGTTTCTGTTTAAAAAGTAATTATTTTGGTTGTATTTATTTTTAATTGATAATTCACTATTCCTTATAAAATTTATTATTTTGGTTTTGATTTATTTACTATATTATTTCCTTTCTCCTTTAAGGGTAATACCAATGCCACTAATTAATTCCTTCGTAGGAAATGTTTTTGTGAAGAATCCATTATTATTATAATTGCATATTTTAAAAGGTGTAATTTTTGTGTATATTGTGTGCAAATTTTGTCATTGTTTGTTTCAGTTTTTTCTTATTAAAGGTTAATATCAATGCCACCAATTCATTCTTTATTAGATAACCTTATTGTCTTGATTTATGTTAGTTTTCATTGTAGCAGTGTCACTAATTCATTATTCCTTGTAACACTTAATTATTTCTATTTTTTTACTATTTTATTTTCTTTCCTCTTTAAGAGTAATATCGGTGCTGCTAATTCATTCCTTCCTAGGACATAATTTTTTGTGCACATTCCACTATCATATGTTTATTCTTGCATATTATGAAAAACCGCAATTTTTGTGTCGACTGTGTGCAAATTTTGTCATTGTTAAATATATTTTTATATAATTTCATTTTTCATAAAAGCATAATACCAATGCCACTAATATATTATTCATTAGAAAACTTTATTTTTTTGATTTTTTTAGTTTTATTTCATTTTCTTTCTTCTTAAAGGGTATTACCAATGCCACTAATATAATCTTCCTTAAAGAACTTCATTGTTTTGACTTTGTTTAATTTTTATTTTTATTTTCTTAAATGGTAATGCCAATGCCACTAATTCATTTTTTCTTAGAAAACTTCATTATTTTGATTTATTTTGTATTTCATTTTCGTTCTTCTTAAGGGGTAATACCAATGGCACTAATTCATTCTTCCTAAAAAAATAATTATTTTTATTTCATTTTCTTTCTTCTTAAAGGGTAATACCAATGCCGCTGATTCATTTTCTTTCTTCTTAAAGGCTAATACCAATGCCACTAATTCATTCTCCTTAGAAAATTTCATTCTTTTGATTTATTTTTTATTAATTTTCTTTCTTCTTAAAGGGTAATTGCAATGCACTAGTTCATTCTTCCTTAGAAAAAAATCTTTATTTTTTATTTTTTTAGTTTTATTTGCTTTATTTCTTCTTAAAAGGTAATGCCAGTGCCACTAAATTCTTCTTTGTTAAAAATCATTATTTCAATTTTAGTTTAGTTTTTATATCTTTTATTTCTTCTTTAAAGGTAAGACTAACGCCACCAATCCATTCCTTCTTAGGAAACATCTACTTGCCAAAAATCCACTATTATATGCTTATACTAGCATATTACAAAATAGTGCAATTTTTCTAAATTTGTATTTTTTTCCATTCTTTGTTTTAGATTTTTTATTGACTTTCTTCTTAAAGGATAATACCAATGCCACTAATTCATTCTTCCCTAAAATACTTCATTTTTGGGGGGTTTGTTTTAGCTTGTTAGTATTATAGGGAAAAGAAGAAGAAGAAGAAGGATGTGCATTTGGATCTTGTTAGTATTATTATAGGGGAAAGAAGAAGAAGAAGAAGAAGAAGAAGAAGAAGAAGAAGAAGAAGAAGAAGAAGAAGAAGAAGAAGAAGAAGAAGGATGGGCATTTGGATCTTGTTAGTAATATTATAGGGAAAGAAGAAGAAGAAGAAGAAGAAGAAGAAGAAGAAGAAGAAGAAGAAGAAGAAGAAGAAGAAGGATGGGCATTTGGATCTTGTTAGTATTATTATAGAGGAAAGAAGAAGAAGAAGAAGAAGAAGAAGAAGAAGAAGAAGAAGAAGAAGAAGAAGAAGGATGGGCATTTGGATCTTGACCGGGCGGCGGAGAGTGATGGAGACAATTTGACTGAACGCCCAAAAAAATAGGCGCCTATCAATTAATACCCCCCATAGCATGGGTATATACTCACTCGATTTTTCCGCAATGTGTGTGTGATTCATATGCACAAGTACTACCTAATGTGTGTGTAAATTATATTGGAGTGTGAAAATTGAACTATTATATGCTTATTCTTTGTGTGTTACAAAAGGTGCAATTTAAGTGCAAGGTTGTGTGCAATTTTTTTAAAGTCTCCATTTTCATTTTCTACCTTATTAAATGGAATGAATGCCACGTATTCATTCTTCCTTCAAAAAGCTTATTTTGATTTATTTTTTTAGTTTTTTTCATTTTCTTTCTTCTTTAAGGTTACTACCAACGGCACTAATCCATTGTTCGTAGAAAACTATTCTTTGCAAAAAAAAATCTATTTTATGCGTACTTTTGCATATTAAAAAAAATCGCAATTTATGTGTAAATTATATGTAATTTTTTATTTGTTGTATTTTTATGTGTTCTCTCTTCTTGAAGGGTAATACCTATGCCACTAATTCATTATTTCTTGTGAACTTTATCTTTTTCTTTGTTTTTATTTTTGTTCATTTATTCTGTAAAGTGACTTCACCACAAGTTATGGGCATTTACTATCTGGGAGTTATGGACATTTTGTTATTGTATAGGCTAGCAGGTTATATGTAGTAGGGCACTTTGTTAGATAATAATGTATGTAGTACCTCTGTTGAATTTGTTTTGTACTCCCTCCATCCGAAAATACTTGTCATCAAAATAGATAAAAAGGGATGTATCTAGAACTAATATACGTCTAGATATATCCCCTTTTATTCATTTTGGTGACAAGTATTTCCCGACGAAGGGAGTATGCAGCACATCTTAGTAAATCTGAAGGCCTGGCCATCTTTTTTTTTTTGAGACATTGAAGGCCTGACCATCTAAAAGCCTTAGAGCATTGAATATTTGGGCCATGTGCATGCAGCAAGCAGGCCTTGCTCACCACATTATTTTTAGTGTGTGGCATGCAAAGCACTTATAAGACGCTACACGCCCTAGGTAGCACATGGCCCAAGCGAGCACTGTTTGGACACTCCTCCTAAAAGACCTGCTACATAGATTCGTTGCTAATGGACTTGCCAAACAGTTGACGTAGTCCGTAAACGCTCCGATCCCAATTCTATCAAAATAGCCAGAATGACTGAAACAGGTTTGTGGTCAGTCGACCGAGCAAATACTGTTTTGAATCAACAGACCTCTAGCCGCTCCCGTTTTTTTTAGGCATTTTTTTTAGAGATAAGGCAAAACAACGGCTAGCATCTTATGTTTTTTTTAGACAACCGGCTGCTGTGAGACCCCAGCTCCTTAAGCGTCGGCTAGGAGAACCGGCGCTCATGCGGCCCGCCTTTCTGGGCCTGCCCAACAAAAGCGAAGCAGCTCGCTCGGTCGGTCGGAATCCTTCGTTCGATGAGCGTTAATCAGGTGTTTCTTTTTTGCGGGAAGTTGAGCCCTAATCAGTTGACATTCAAAAGTTCATAGATTTGGAAAAATAACCACAAATTAAAAATAAGTTTGTGAAGTTGAAAACTGTTCATGGATTTGAAAAAAAATTTTCACATTTTGAAATGAAAGGTTCACAATTTAAAAAAAAACTCGCGGGTTTTGGAAAAAGATCATGGATTTGAAAAAAGTTCATCGATTTTGGAAACAAATCATGAATTTGAAAAAAATTCATGTATTTAAAAAATATCCGCAAATTTGAAAAAAAAAGTTCATCGATTAAAAAAAACTTCATGAATTTGAATATAGTTCATGAATTTGGAAAAAGATCACTGTTTTAAAAAAACATGAATTTGAAAAAGTTCGCGTGTATAAATAAAAGAAAATAAAAAATGAACAAAACTAGTCCATGGAGTTCCATCTCACCGTACCAGATGACTTGAGGATGTGCATGGTATGTTCAATCTCACCCTAAATCGGTTGGCATGGTCTACTTTCCTGAACATATACTAAATATTGCTACACCTGGATAAAAGGTGCCACATGCACCATACACGTCAAAGGTTTTTTTCCTCTTCCTTCTATATTAGGCAAATTAATGATGTATTGTTTTTTTGATTACTATCATATTTCCATGATATCATATTTACTTTATCTGTTTAATTATATATTTTTGTCCTTCGATTTCAACTGATGTGCAGTTCTTTCAATTTGGGCCCATATTTGCATGTTACCATATTTTTTTTAACAATCCTACCATTTTCTGCAGCGCGTCCCTTGCTATGCAACGGAATCTGTAGTAGACAATCTTTCCCTTTACATATCAAGATGGCAGGGATATCATACTGAACACAAATCATGGATTTACAATCGTTGCTACTATAAGACTTGATGAACATGATGTGGTAGTGACTCCTATTTCGACACTGGCCTTTGGAAAGAATTTTCTAAATTTTATTTACTAAAAGCTAGCACTAAAATTGCACTGCATATAAAAGAGTCTGGTCATGACATATATGCTAACTTCCTCGACGATATCATTCGTCCAGACTTTGTTCGAAGTAAGTGTTTTTTCAAGTATCTGTATGTTGACTTACCCAGCAATATCAAATGAATTATGTAGTATTTAAGCAACCAATTGTTATTCCATTTTCTTACTCTATTCCTGCCTACTAACTTCTAGTTATCAATACGCTTTTATATTGCCATGTTTTAACTAAATATTCCCTGCACTCCCACTTCTATCAGAAAGCGCCGCTGACAAGGAGACTTCGGAGATGGAGAACGGGGCTGCCAACAAGCAGAGGCGGGTCGAGAAAGAATCGCAAGCGACTCCAACAGGCTTAGACTTCATCAGCAACCTCCCTGATGATATGTTGGCAGTCATCATCTCCCTCCTCCCAATCAAATATGGGGCACGGACAACTGTCCTTTCCCGGCGGTGGCGCCCCCTATGGAACTCCACCCCGCTCGACTTCATCGACACCCACGAGCTCTGCCATGGCTATCGCAAAAGCTTGGATGCATTCTCCAAGATCCTCGACAGTCACCCTGGCCCAACCAGAGGCCTTAGCATGAGAAAGTTCCCTTCCAACGGCAAGGACCAAGCCAAGCTTGACGACTGGTTCCGACCCCCCCTCCCCGCCCTAGATCAGTTCGGGGAGCTCACTTTTGATGATGGCCATATGCGCTCGCTGCCAACGTCCGTGCTCCGCCTCACGCCCACGCTGCGTGTCGCCAAGTTCAGGAACTGCCATCCCCCCTAATGACGCGCCCGCTCTTATTCTACCACGACTGAAGCACCTCGAGCTCGTCGTCGTCTACCTCCCAAACGGTGACATGAAGCGCCTGCTTCGTGGCTGTACTGCACTCGAATACCTTCGTCTTCAGGCAATCAATGGGTTGAGTAGCTTCCACATCACCTCCATGACTCTCCAGACTATTTATGTGTGTTGCTGGTGCGGCAAGAAGACATCACAAGATGTGTACCACGGTATGGTCATTGAGGACACACCTTCACTTGAGAGATTACTTGTAGTTGATCAAGAAGGTCCAACAAGAATCAATGTCATTTCTGCGCTGAAATTGACAGTGGTGGGCTACTCGTTTGACAAATACTTCAAAATTATTATTGGATCCACACTCGTTCAGGTACAACGACCGCCTTTTACCTCTCCTTCTAGAAATTAACATTATTTCTAATTTTGAAGATGTTTGTTTGTCTGCCATCCAGAAAATGATTCCGACAAGCTTGACCCTGAAACTGCGCAGAGTGAAGGTCTTGGCACTAGAATCTATCAGCTCCAACCTGGAAAAAGTTGTCAGTTTCCTGAGATGCTTTATGTACCTAGAGAAGCTATATATCAAGGTAATGTTCCTTTCCTGTTAAATGTTAACCATAAGAGAGTTCAATTTGTGACACATCTTTCCAAGTTTACAATGACAATGTACTATGATTTCTGAAGGATTTTTTGGAGGATTTCAGTACATACATGCCCCCCTATTGGTTGCTTGATGCTTATGGTTACAATCCATAAGCATTACTCCTTTGGATTCATCTGTACTAGTTTTCTTAGGGAACTTTGCATCCACTCCAACCTCTTGTGAAGAAGCCTACATTTTTTTAGATTATAATCAAATGCTCATGTTAATCATGTCGGATCAAAGATGGTATGTTAGTGCATTTTACAAATCCTGCAAACCAAATAGGCCTGTAGTAGTGTTCAAAGCTACATGTAGGCACTAACACATTTTCTTTTTTTGCAGATAAGATTAGGCCCGGTGGTGGATAATGTGATACAATATAACAATCACATCGAAAGCCTAGATTTGTATCTCTCAGAAATTACTTTGAACTCCTACCGAGGGACCTTACCGGAGATTATATTCGCCAGGTTCTTTGTTGTCAGAGCAAGGGTGCTGAAGGTAATGAGGTTTGCCCTACATTTATTTCGCAAAAATGAATGGTTTGTTGATTAGAGCCAGCGGCTGCGGCGGAATGGAATAGGCTCCGAAAATGCTGAATTTCATTTTGAAACTTCAGATGACAGAGTAATCGGAAGTCATCGTGTCAACCCCATACATGACTTCTTAGTGGCTAACCCCTTTGCAAAAATTATAAGATTTCGAAACCAGACTTACAAGTGGTAATATTAGTTTGAACCTCTCTGATATCCATGTTCAGCGGATCAGCGCGAGCGTTTGCAGTCGATGAGCTGAATTTCATTTCTAATATCAGTTTGAACCTTGTAAGTTTTGAATTTGAGCCATATAACTCTGGAATTTGAACCTTGTAATATTTCGAGCTTTTGTGGTGCAATCATTGAAATGGCATCGTATGAGACTCGTATATTGGTAGCAAATAGCACTATTTTGACCTTAATATGCAATGGACTTAGATTTTATTAACCATTCTCGAATATGTTTACCTTGTCGATCTCATAGCACACGATCTGTATGGCTAACTCGACTGCGATCTTTGACATTATTGCACACAGTTGGTTTCTTCAAGCGTGTGCCCTGTAGAGCGCAGAATTAATTATCGCACTCGAGTGTTCATCATCACCCTTCTGTGTAACTTTGACCTCATCACCCACGGCTAAACTTATGACCGAAGTCATTCCATACACTTTGTTTTTACAAAGCTTTCTGCCAATAAACGCCCACAATTTGTCCCTCTTATAGCCGACGCGTGGCCAAACTAGCCGGGCGGGAAGCTTGCGCAGTAAACTACGCGGTAGCACGGGAACAGGCTCACCGGCGATACATTTGGCACCTCTTCGAGCCCATGCGTGGTCAAACAAAACGCGTGCGGTGCGGTGTTGTCAAGCGTGCACTGGAATCCTCCGCTATGAACGCGGTGACAAGACGTGGCGATTACAGGTCGTTCGGCCCCCATTTACTACAGCGGCCATTTAACCCTTGTGTCTCTTCAACCTTTCGATCGCGCCCCACCATTGCAAGAAGCACACCCACCACGACAAATTCTTAGAGGGTATCCTGCACGGCTCCAATGGCACTCCGAGCGGCTGCCGACGACGAGTAGCAGTTCACCATGCATGCCGTGGTGGACACCCACAGAAGGTTCACGGAGCTCTCGATGGTGTACACCAACAACCCGGTCTGGGTGGAGCACTCCATCCACATCATGGAGTTGTTGTTTGCTGAGGATAAGTACAAGGTGGTCGGGTTCGACCTCGAGTACACCCGCGCTCGTGTCGGGTCTCATCCCAAGGTCGTCGTCAGCCAGATGTGTGTGCACGATCACGTCCTCGTCTACCACTACTGCCTGGCCACAAAGCTTTGCGAGCGTTTTGCCTGGTTTGTCAACAACCCCCACTGAAGGAAATATGCCCTAGAGGCAATAATAAAGTTGTTATTTTATATTTTCTTATATCATGATAAATGTTTATTATTCATGCTAGAATTGTATTAACCAGAAACTCGATACATGTGTGGATACATAGGCAAAACACCGTGTCCCTAGTAAGCCTCTACTAGACTAGCTCATTAATCAAAGATGGTTAAGTTTCCTAACCATAGACATGTGTTGTCATTTGATAAACGGGATCACATCATTAGAAGAATGTGTTGGGGAACGTAGTAATTTCAAAAAAATTCCTACGCACATGCAAGATCATGGTGATGCATAGCAACGAGAGGGGAGAGTGTTGTCCACGTACCCTCGTAGACCGAAAGCGGAACCGTTAGCATAACGCGGTTGATATAGTCGTACGTCTTCACGGCCCGACCGATCAAGCACCGAAACTATGACACCTCCGAGTTTTAGCACACGTTCAGCTCGATGACGATCCCCGGACTCCGATCCAACAGAATGTCGGGGAAGAGTTCCATCAGCACGACGGCGTGGTGACGATCTTGATGTTCTACTGTCGCAGGGCTTCGCCTAAGCACCACTACAATATTATCGAGGACTATGGTGGAGGGGGGTACCGCACACGGCTAAGAGATCAATGATCAACTGTTGTGTCTAGGGTGCCCCCCTGCCCCGGTATATAAAGGAGCAAGGGGGAGGAGGTGCGGCCAGGCAAGGGGCGCGCCAGGAGGAGTCCTACTCCTCCTGGGAGTAGGACTCCCCCCTTTCCATGTTGGACTAGGACTTGGGGGGAAGGAGAAAGAGGGAAAAGGAAAGGGGGGGCGCCGACCCCCCTCCTTGTCCAATTCGGACTAGGGGGGGAGGGGCGCGCGGCTGCCCCTTGGCCTCCTCTCCACTTCCTCCACTAGGCCCATTAAGGCCCATTAGGTTATCGGGGGGTTCCGGTAACCTCCCGGTACTCCGGTAAAATGTCGATTTCACCCGGAACACTTCCGATGTACAAACATAGGCTTCCAATATATCAATCTTCATGTCTCGACCATTTCGAGACTCCTCGTCATGTCCGTGATCATATCCGGGACTCCGAACAACCTTCGGTATATCAAAATATATAAACTCATAATGAAACTGTCATCGTAACGTTAAGCGTGCGGACCCTACGGGTTCGAGAACAATGTAGACATGACCGAGACATGTCTCTGGTGAATAACTAATAGCGGAACCTGGATGCTCATATTGGCTCCTACATTTTCTACGAAAATCTTTATCGGTCAGACCGCATAACAAAATACGTTGTTCCCTTTGTCTTCGGTATGTTACTTGCCCGAGATTCGATCGTCGGTATCTCAATACCTAGTTCAATCTCGTTACCGGCAAGTCTCTTTACTCGTTCTGTAATACATTATCCCGCAACTAACTCATTAGTTGCAATGCTTGCAAGGCTTAAGTGATCTTCATTACCGAGAGGGCCCAGAGATACCTCTCCGACAGTCGGAGTGACAAATCCTAATCTCGAAATACGCCAACCCAACAAGTACCTTCGGAGACACCTGTAGAGCACCTTTATAATCACCCAGTTACGTTGTGACGTTTGATAGCACACAAAGTGTTCCTCCGATAAACGGGAGTTGCATAATCTCATAGTCATAGGAACATATATAAGTTATGAAGAAAGCAATAGCAACAAACTAAACGATTAAGTGCTAAGCTTATGGAATGGGTCAAGTCAATCACATCATTCTCCTAATGATGTGATCCCGTTAATCAAATGACAACTCATGTCTATGGCTAGGAAACATAACCATCTTCGATCAACGAGCTAGTCAAGTAGAGGCATACTAGTGACACTCTGTTTGTCTATGTATTCACACATGTATTATGTTTCCGGTTAATACAATTCTAGCATGAATAATAAACATTTATCATGATATAAGGAAATAAATAATAACTTTATTATTACCTCTAGGGCATATTTCCTTCAGAATGATGTGATGGACTAGACCCATCAGTTAGCTTAGCATAATGATCGATCAATTTTATTGCTATAGCTTTCTTCATGACTTATACATATTCCTTTGACTATGAGATTATGCAACTCCAGGATACCGGAGGAATACCTTGTGTGCTATCAAACATCACAACGTAACTAGGTGATTATAAAGATGCTCTACAGGTATCTCCGAAGGTGTTTGTTGGGTTGGCATAGATCGAGATTAGGATTTGTCACTCCGAGTATCGGAGAGGTATCTCTGGGCCCTCTCGGTAATGCACATCATGATAAGCCTTGCAAGCAATGTGACTAATGAGTTAGTTGCGGGATGATGCATTATGGAATGAGTAAAGAGACTTCCCGGTAACGAGATTGAACTAGGTATGAAGATACCGACATCGAATCTTGGGCAAGTAACATACCAATGACAAAGTGGATAACGTATGTTGTCATTACGGTTTGACAGATAAAGATCTTCGTAGAATATGTAGGAACCAATATGAGCATCTAGGTTCCGCTGTTGGTTATTGATCGGAGAGGTGTCTCGGTCATGTCTACATAGTTCTCGAACCCGTAGGGTCCGCGCGCTTAACGTTCGATGACGATTTTGTATTATATGAGTTATGTGATTTGGTGACCGAATGTTGTTTGGAGTCCCGGATGAGATCACGGACATGATGAGGAGTCTCGAAATGGTCGAGAGGTAAAGATTCATATATAGGACGATAGTATTCGGACACCGGAAGTGTTTCGGGGGTACCGGGTACGTATCCGGTCACCGGAAGGGGTTCCTAGCACCCCCCCTCCGGCAAAGATATGGGCCTTATTGGGCCTAGGGCGGGGCTGGTGCGCCCCCATATGGGTCGATCTAAGTGGAGAAAGGAAAAGGGGAGGAGGAAAGGAAATAGAGGTGTGATAGCCTGGCTTATTAGGGATGATAGACTACTCATATCAATAAGGAATTCCTTCTTTTCCGGGAGCCCATTCGGACAGAACTCCAAAGTTAAGCATGCTCAGCTTGGAGTAGTTTCAGGATGTGTGATCGATCGGGAATTTGCTCCCGGGTGCGCACGAGTGAGGACAAAGTTCGCAGAAAAGACTAGTATTGATCTGTGGGGGCCAGTCTAGATCCTGCCAGGAGTAACGACCACCGGCGGGTGTGTCCGGGGCGTTACAAGTTGGTATCAGAGCCATCCCCGACTTAGGAGCCCCCTGCTTGATCGAATCACTGATGTTGTTGAGTCTAGAACAAAATGTTTTGAGTCTTAGGATTATATATATCGGAGAGTAGGATTCTTTTTACTCCTCAGTCCCTTCGTCGCTCTGGTGAGACCTCCTGACGTAGATGTTTTGTCTTTCCTCTCCTCAAATTTCACAATTTTTTTTAGGATCACGCGGGTATCTTGGAATCGTTCCGATAGTCTTGTGACGAGAACATTGTTCTTGGTGCCTCCTGACATTTAGGGGTTGTGGCAGTGTCCCGGGGAGTTGAGCTCCGAGGTGTTGTCATCACAATTTTATTGTTGCAGTTCTGGAATACCTGAGTTTCACCGACATCGAAAATCTCTTTTATGCAGTTGTTGGTGAGATAACCTCGACGCCACCCAGTACTGGGGCGGGAGTTTGGGAGTATTTCCATAACTCGTATAACGGATGCTTTTTGAAGGTTGAGGTACATGATTTCTGAAGGTTTCTTGGTTATGTGTTGAAGGATGGATACAACTGGATGTAGGGATTGTTAGTTTGGATGAGATATTATGCTTCCCCTGTATCCCCAACACCAGATTGCATAACCAGAAAGTTTCGGGAGTTTATAGGTGGGAATTCAAGTAGCTCCTAGAATATCTTTCCGAAAGATGCATGATATGGGATTGGGTAAATCTCTATCATATGTATTTGTTCCGGCTTATTCTGCAAGCCAAATCCTTTGTTTTTGTTTTTGTTGTGGTATTCGAGTTGCTTCAATGTCAAATGTTGATTCCATGTCTCTTTCTAAGTGTTGTTCTCATATTTCTATGTGGATGCTAATCCTTCGTGATCATCGAGATTGTCATGTCAATTCTTTCCAACCGGTGCAATTCTCTTCAAGATGATCCTATCATTTTTCCCATTTGCAAGATCCAATCTTAGTTTTCGTCAATGGTGTTTGTTTCATCCGTCCCAAGTTGTCTTTGTTTTTCCCGCCCTCCCACCCTTTTCCTTCAAGGACTCGTATTTCCTAATCAAGTATCATGTTATTGATGGGAAGTCTCTCCATTCTTTTTTGTCAAGGTTCTTATCCAGTGATTCTCAGGAAGATACTAACGGAGCTTCAAGTTCATCATTCTTCATTCTTTTTCTTCTCCGGTGGATTCAATTCAAGCTTTCGGTGTTGATCATACCATTTCCTGTGTTTCAAATGTTTTCTCATGCCGGTGCACCTCTTAATCATTCACTTCTCGTTATTCATTTGTTCAGGAGTGCTGAAGATATCTCAGAAGGCTCGTCTTTTCATTCAAGATCCGTTCAACCTATCTCGAGGTTGTTATCTCTTTTGAGTCATTTAATTCAACCGGTGCAATCTTTTTTTTAAACGTTCAACGGTGTTTTCTTTTGAGTGAGCCTTAACCCACATGTCTTTACCCAGGATCTTACCCGACTCTTCTATTTCCCGGAGCTATTCCCAAATCCTTTTCAAAGTTTGACGTAAGAATGAATTATCATCAGTCAGATGCCTTTCTCCAAGATCTTTCAAAGTCTTTTCATCGTTGGTTCAACCTTTCTAATTTTCATTCCGGAGTTTCTCAACAATTCATGGTGGTGTTTCTCACCGTCATTCTCGGATTTGAAGACCGAAGAAGAGTTTCTCTTCAATCATATCTGTTCTCTTCAAGATTCATGGTTCTAGCTTGATGCCATCCTCTCATAATTTTTTCAATTGTGAGAATTCTTTTCACCCATCCGGAGCAATTCAGGAGTCTTTTCAGTTTGATTCTTCGGAGCCATCATCTCAGAATTATTCATTCCAGCTTTCAGCTCCCGTTCTCCAAATCATACCGGTGCATCATTCAAGTATTCTCTAATCAGCTCGGGATCTCTTCGTTCACTTGCATCTAAATTCTCTCAAGTATCTTCGTTCATTTTCTAATTCTTCCCGGTGTTTCGTTATCTTTTCTTTGTTTTTTAATCCTACCGGTGGTTCATTGAAGACCTTCTCAAGTTTACGCTAGTTCTCTCTTAATCCTTTCCACAAGAATAAGTAGTAAGTGAAATCCGTTGCTTGTCATCAATTTAAATTGGTGAAGGATACGCATAACGTAATTCTTATTATTGTTTCATCCAAGTGATCTAGTTTCTTCTTTCCAGAGTTGTTCATCATGTCACATTTTCGGTTCGAGATGCTTCATCTTTTTTTTCCGGAGTTCCAAGTTTTCCGCATTATCTCATCGCGAAGATCCATCTAAATCATTGCAAGGATTCACCTTGTGTTTTCAACTTCTCTTTCTTTCTATCGTCCTTTTATTACCAGAGTTCTTCATGGAGGCTCTATATGGTGGTTCGTCAAGGATTCTTTTCATTCTTCAATTGTTCTTCAAGATTTCTCTCGAATCTAAGATCCGCCAAGCTATACTCTAAAGTAAACATGGTGCTCAACACATTTCTTGTTTTGAGGAGTTCAAGCATTCTTCATCTTGCATTATGAAGTGCAATTCTTACCATCTTATCTTTTGAGGTGGTGTTATGTCATTTTGACAGTTTCCTTCATTTTTCATGGTTGATAAGTTGTCAGGAATGAGATATTTAAACCCATCATTTTCTTCCTTAGAGTTATCTTGGTATAGATTTCGCCTAAAGCTTTCCCGAAGGATTGTTGCTATTTATGGTGCTTATAAATGACCTAAGTTCTTCATTTATCCTCCTGGTGAAATAAGTTTTCCGTCTCCTTGTTGATATCAATCCAACCTATTGTTTCCATTAGTGGCAGAATTTCGCCTCAATCTTGAGAAGTTCTCCATAAGCCCACTACAAGCTTATCCTTTCATTGTTGATAATCCAACAACTCTGTTTTAACCTTATTGGAAGGGTGCTTTCCAAGCTCATTTGTGGCAGAAGTTTGCTTTTTCTTCTCCATTCTGTTATTCCATCATCTTGCCTTGTCAACATCATGTTCTTTTCTTGCTTATCCATTTAACCAGAGTGTCGTGCCCTCCTTTCAAGTTCTTTGCAACTTATCAGGTTTTCCTTGTCCTTTCAGTCGGAGTGCTACCCAAATTATATCAATATTATTCTTTATCTTGTTTTAACCGGAGTGGTTACTTGTCCTTCCTTGTCGCTGGAGCTCTTCATTCATGTCTTTCTACCCACAAGGTTCTCGTAATGTTCCTTGTTTCTCTTTTCTACCGGAGTGCTCTCAATTTCGTTCAACTCTGTTGTGTTCTTTCTTTCAAGTTTTCAATCTCTCAAGGTTCATTGGTTTCACTTGTTTGTCAAAGAAGCAATTTTGTCTTACCTCTTCCTCTTCCGTTTCTTCCCGGTGCCATCCTTAGATCTCGGGTCGAGATCTCTTGTAAGTGGAGGAGAGTTGTGACGCCCCAAGACCGACGCTTCAGATGCCTTCCATGTTTTCCGAGTTTCGTCGGGTGATTTGTTTTGTCTGTTGCATTCATATTTGCATCATGTCATCATGCCATCATATCATTTCATTTTTTTAAACTCAACTAAATAATATGCATATATCTTTGGTCTATTTAAATTGAGGGAACTCACATGGTGATTTCTCTATATAACATATCCTCCCAATATATTAGGGAGCTATAATAAATATTCTAACACACTTGAAAAGTAATTCCATGTATTTTCTACTTCAATTTTGGTCCTCAAACTTTGCCCATAATTTCTTTCATCGCTTTCCCGATCTCCACAAAATTTACGAACATTTTTGGACACTTCAAAAACCAAGTCCTAGTTCAAACCCATTTGAATGAAATTCAAATGAGTTTGAATTTACATCTTTGAATCATGGCCTTTTCTATTTTCTCGGAACAAGCACATTTTTGTGAGTGTGGGAAAGTTATCCGCGTGCGCAAATTATTTCCCTAACCCCTCCCTCTTTCTTTTTCTTCTCCTCATTTGTTTTCTGCTAAAGAAATAAGAAAAGGGAGAGAGAGAGCCCAGCCATGCCACTTGGGCCTCCTGTAGCCAACCAGCCAAGCCCACCAAGTCCCCTACTCCTCGTCTCCTCCACCAGCGCCGCCACCTCTCGTCCTTCTCGATCCCCATCTCTCCCGATCCCCTCGCTCCCTCTGCTCACCTCGCCCCCTCCACCTCGCGAGATCGCCGCCCCCCACAGCCGTCGACCGAGCCGGCTCTCCCCGTAGCGCTGCCTCCTCGTCTCATCGTCGCCATGACCCGCCGCCAGCACCTCCGCCCTTCCGCGCCTTGCCTCGTACTCTCCCGTGGCCGCGGCAGCCTGGCGCGGGCTTGCTGTCATGCTGCGTCGTCGATGGTCCGCTGCGACCAGGAAGGCCACCCCGCATGCGACCCCGATGCCCTGCTGCAGCTGCTCTTCCCGCGCGCCGCCGGACCTCATCGTAGCCAGCAACATTGCCCCTGTCGCGCCTCCCTCTGCTTCTTATGCTGCAGTGCGCCGCCACCGCGAGGCTGCCCTGCCGTCAACCTTGCCTTGCCTCTCTTGCTTTCCCACGCCGCATGCACATCGACCTCCGCTGCCTTCCTCGCTGACCCGCGCGTCGCCATGCTCCTGTTCCGTTGTGTTCCAGCCCGAAGGAGTTGGCTGCATCAATCCTCTTGAACGCCTCCGACCGTCATCACCACCATGGCTTCGGTGGCCTCTTCACAGCACGCGTGCCGAGCTGCCCTTGCCTCGTTCGACCACCACCATCGCCTCTGTGCCTGCTTGCTGCAGCTGCCATGCCCTCCTCTACCTATTGCACCACCACCACGGCCGACCTCGCAGGCCACTCCATGCTTCTCCGGGCATCATACTAAACACTGGGGCACTGGTTGCTTTTGTTTGCGGGTGCTTCGTTTGTTGCTTCATGGAAATGTCGCCAAGTACCTCTACGATCACTATATCGCCAAGACCGTCTCGGATTATGACAAGTATCACTATGCCTGGAGATGTAACGAGTACCTCTATCGATGGACCGAACGTCTACGAACCGTGTACTACTACCGTCGGCCAAGACCGTTTAGTGAACAACAACCGTCGTTGTGGATCCGATAAGACCTATGAGATTGACTTCATGGACCGACAAGTACTTTGACGACTGTTGTTCGCCAAGTACCCCTTCAGATCGTTAAGTTCGACTACCATCGTCGTGAACCGCTACTGGAATTTGCACCACTACTTCCACTTCCATCGCCAAGGACCGATAGTACCACTACTTCCCACGACGGACTGTGAATAACCACATCGCATCGAACCCGAACCGTTCTGAAAAGGCACGCTTCGAATGTATAACCTCGAGACGACGCCCGTGGACCTAATGCTTGTGTTGTAGGAGATGCATGTTTGGATGTTGTATCCGCCTTTGAACGTTAGTTGTTCCCTCGCTTGACACCGCCGTCGACCCGTGGGAACCCGGTAACCGGGAGCACCCCACCGTTCATCGCATAACACGCTCCCGTCACACTTTCTTTTGCACCGGCATCTCAATCGAGTTACCGGAACCGGAATGTTGCCGTGGCACCATTTCCGTTGTCGTTGCCGTGGCACCCCTTCCATTTCCGCCACGATGAAAAATGCTTCATAACATGCACATGTAACATTTTCATAAAATTGCATAAACTTGTATATGTCATCCGCATCATGATAACAACATTTAAAATGTTTAAAATTGTTGTTTGCATTAAATTGCTAAATAACATGTGGGGATTTTCCGGATTTGTTGTTTGTTGTTCCGGCCTCATTTAAAATGCCTAAATGTGTAGTTTACTTATGTTTCACCTCTTGCCCGGTTTAACAACATTTAATATTGTTGGGTACATAAACGGGAGAGAACTAAATAATTAAATGTGGTGTTTTGTCAATATGCAACTCGTTGCATATTGAGATCCACTTAACTTGTAGTTTTGTTTGTGCACTTTGCCATGCCATGTTTCATTAAATCGGACATGCATCATACTTGGTTGTGTATCATGCCATATTTATGTGATGGTTGTTTACTATGTTGCTTGCTTATTTCTGGGTTGCTCCTCTTGTTAGCTTTGGTTTCGTTCCGGAGTTGTGAGGATTCGTTCGACTACGTCCGTTTGTCTCCTTCATGGACTCGTTCTTCTTCCTTGCGGGATACCAGGCAAGATGACCATACCCTCGATATCACTTCTATCTTTGCTTGCTAGTTGTTCGCTCTATCGCTATGTCGCGCTACCTACCACTTGTTTATCAAGCCTCCCAAATTGCCATGATAGCGTCTAACCTTTTTCAACCATCCTAGCAAACCGTTGTTTGGCTAAGTTACCGCTTTCGCTCAGCCCTTCTTATAGCATTGCTAGTTGCAGGTGAAGTTGAAGATTGTTCCATGTTGGAACATGGATATGTTGGGATATCACAATATCTCTTATTTAATTAATGCACCTATATACTTGGTAAAGGGTGGAAGGCTCTGCCTTATGCCTGGTGTTTTGTTCCACTCTTGCCACCCTAGTTTCCTTCATACCGGTCTTATGTTCCTTGATTTTGCGTGCCTAACGTGGTTGGGGTTATGGGACCCCCTTGATAGTTCACTTTGGATAAAACTCCTCCAGCAAGGTCCAACCTTGGTTTTACTTTTGCCTAACAACCTAAGCCTTTTCCCTTGGGTTTCTGGAGCCCGAGGGTCATCTTTATTTTAACCCCCCCGGGCCAGTGCTCCTCTGAGTGTTGGTCCGAACCGGGCAACCTGCGGGGCCACCTCGGGGAAACTTGAGGGCTGGTTTTACTCGTAGCCTGACCTATCCGGTGTGCCCTGAGAACGAGATATGTGCATCTCCTATCGGGATTTGTCGGCACAGTCGGGCGGTCTTGCTGGTCTTGTTTTACCATTTTCGAAATGTCTTGTAACCGGGATTTCGAGTCTGATCGGGTTGTTCCGGGAGAAGGAATATCCTTCGTTGATCGTGATAGCTTGTGATGGGCTAAGTTGGGACACCCTTGCAAGGTTTAAACTTTCGAAAGCCGTGCCCACGGTTATGTGTCAGATGGGAATTTGTTAATGTCTAGTTGTAGAGAACTTGACACTTGACATAATTAAAATGCATCAACCGTGTGTGTAGCCGTGATGGTCTCTTTTCGACGGAGTCCGGGAAGTGAACACGGTCTTGTGTTATGTTTGAACGTAAGTAGTTTCAGGATCACTTCTTGATCACTTATAGCTTTTCGACCGTTGCGTAGCTTCTCATCTTACTCTTACTTACGTATGTTAGCCACCATATTTGCTTAGCGCTTGCTGCAGCTCCACCTCATTACCTTATCCTACCCATAAGCTTAAATAGTCTTGATCTCGCGGGTGTGAGATTGCTGAGTCCTCGTGACTCACAGATACTTCAAAAACAATTGCAGGTGCCGATGATACCAGTGCAGGTGATGCTACCGAACTCAAGTGGGAGCTTGATGAAGAGCTTGGTCATTGCTATGTTTCGTTTCCTGATGATCGGTAGTGGAGCCCAGTTGGGACGATCGGGGATCTAGCATTTGGGGTTGTCTTCCTTTATTTTGGTTCCGTAGTCGGACCTTTGATTGTACTCTGGATGATGTATGTTTAACTTGTTATTTGTGTGAAGTGGCGATTGTAAACCAACTCTTTATCCCTTTCTTATTCAGTACATGGGATTGTGTGAAGATTACCCCTCTTGCGACAAAACTACCATGTGGTTATGCCTCTAAGTCATGCCTCGACACGTGGGAGATATAGCCGCATCATGGGTGTTACAAGTTGGTATTAGAGCCGACCCTCGCGATTACACGGATGTTTGCAGACAGGTGCATGGTCGTGTTGTGCATGATGTTTGTGACCCATCATGGCACACGGCATGACACATGTGCCGGACTGGAAGCACAGACATATGTGCCAAGAGGTAACGTTCCTGTGGCCCGACGAGGACGTCGGTTCCTCTGAGTGGGTGTGTGTGTGTGATAGCCTGGCTTAGGGATGATAGACTACTCATATCAATAAGGAATTCCTTCTTTTCCGGGAGCCCATCCGGACAGAACTCCAAAGTTAAGCGTGCTCAGCTCGGAGTAGTTTCAGGATGGGTGATCGATCGGGAATTTGCTCCCGGGTGCGCACGAGTGAGGACAAAGTGCGCAGAAAAGACTAGTATTGATCTGTGGGGCCAGTCTAGATCCTGCCAGGAGTAACTACCATCGGCGGGGGTGTCCGGGGCATTACAAGAGGGAATAGGATTCCCCCTTCCTTTCCCCTCTCCCCTCTTTCTTTCCCCCCTCCGGAGATAAGGAAAGTGGGAGGCCGAATTGGAGGAGGCCCCCAAGTAGGATTCCTCCTACTTGGGGCGCCCCAAGGCTGCACCCCTCCCTCTCCCACCTATATATACATGGGGAGGGGGCATCTAGAACACGCACCAACAATTGTTAGCCGTGTGAGGCGCCCCCCTCCACAGTTTATGCCTCCAGTCATATCTTTGTAGTGCTTAGGTGAACTCCTGCACGGATCACTTCACCATCACCGTCACCACACCGTCGTGCTGACGGAACTCTCCCTCGACACTTTGCTAGATCAAGAGTTCGAGGGACGTCATCGAGCTGAACGTGTGCTGAACTCAGAGGTGCCATACGTTTGGTATTAGATCGGTTGGATCGTGAAGACATTCGACTACATCAACCGTGTTAACTTAATGCTTCCGCTTTCGGTCTACGAGGGTACGTGGACACACTCTCCCCCTCTCGTTGTTATGCATCTCCTAGATAGATCTTGCGTGATCGTAGGAATTTTTTTGAAATTGCATGCTACGTTCCCCAACACCCACTACATGTTCGCTACGGTGGATATCACCAACGATGTAAAGGTGCTCAAGAATTCGAGCATCGCCTGCCAGAATCTTTTCGACATCCAGGGCCAATACAAGATCTGGGGCAGCAACGAGCATGAGAAGGACTCACTGGTTCACCTCGCCGAGGCCATCATCGATACCTACTACAGAGACATGAAGGATTCCTACAACAAGGATAAGCGTGCCTGGCACTCGGCCTGGATGGAGAAACTTGACAAAGCTCATGTCGTGTATGCAGCCAAGGAGGCATACATGAGCTACGAGATGTACAGGCGGATCCTTGACATGAGGAAGTACCTCCTTCCCCAAAACGGCCAGGGATCCAACCAGAAACAGAGCAATGGCAAGCGTCATCACAACAAGAAGTAGATGATTAGATGCTCGTTTCTCCTAGTTTAGTATGCATGTAATTGCTTACTTTGATGTGTGGAAATGTTATGTGTGTAGTCACTTGTGTAATTGTATGCTTAATTTGGTTTTGCAATGGTGTCTTTTTAAGTATATATGTTGATGCTCCGTAGACAGAGCTTAGATGTTGTGTGGAAAGAGCAAATCACATCACACACGGACTAAACAACGGAACCCATTGGTGATGATTTCATCAATGACTAACAATTGTATACCATCAATCTTTGCTCACAACACACACGGCTTGTTAACAGGAATCATCTGTGTTGTTATCGGTCTTCCCACACATTTTCGATTACAGATCTGTTTGCCGCGTATCACACGCATCTTGTTAAATTGAACCATTTCTGTTCTCTTCCCTAATAGAAAACAGTTCGTTCGAGTGAACCGTATGCTGTATATCACACACACCTTGATCTCGTTGACCGTTTCTGTTGCTTTCCCTAATAGCAAATAGTTCATCGGACCGAACAGTATGCCGTATATCGCATGCACATTGATATGGTTGTCCGTTTATGTTGTTCTATCTAATCGCATACAGTTCGTATGGATCAACTGTATGCCCAGCATCGCACACGCAACTAAAATCTGAACCGTGTTTGATGTATCCGCCGTCGCAAATGTTTTGCATCTTTTTTGATGGGTTTTTTATATCACCGTTTGTGATTAATGCATCGCACACAGTTTCGTCAAAGGGTCTCTGATCGTAGTGTCGCGTTAGCAGCATCCTGTAGTAGTGATAGGAATTATCATAATTATTAGAGGAATTTTCAGGGAAAGGCCTAGGATTAAAATTACCTCTATAAGCATTGTTATTAAAATTGTTTCATGAGACAAAATTCATATCTACGAGATCACTATTTTTCTCAATCAAAGTAGACATGGGCACATCATTAAGATCAATAGGAGCACTTTTATTAGCAACCAATTTCATAAGAGCATCAACTTTTTCACTCAAAGTACTAATTTCTTCAACCAAATTAATTTTCTTACTAGTAGGCACTCTTTCAGGTATGCCATTGTGAATAATTTGTCATGATATTATTTAGAAATTTAGTAGCTTCACCCAAAGTAATTTCCATAAATGTACCACCCACAGCGGAATCTAAAAGATTTCTAGAAACAAAGTTCAATCCCGCATAAAAAAATTGTATGATCATCCAAAGATTTAAACCATGTGTGGGACAATTTCTTAGCATCAATTTCATTCTTTCCCAGGATTGTGCAACATGTTCATGATCAAGTTGCTTAAAATTCATGATTTGAGTACCAACGGAAATAATTTTCACGGGCGGGAAATACTTAGTAATAAAAGCATCTTTGCACTTATCCCAAGAATCGATACTATTGCGAGGCAAAGAAGAAAAACCATTTTTTTGCACGGTCTCGCAAAGAAGACGAAAATAATTTCAACTTCACAATATCATTGTCCACATGTTTTTTCTTTTGCATATCGCATAATTCTACGATTGTGTTTAAATGGGACGTGGCATCCTCACTAGGAGTACCGGAAAACTAATCTTTCATAACAAGATTCAACAAAGCGGCATTAATATCACAAGATTCTGCAATAGTGGCGGGAGGAGCAATCAGAGTGCTAATAAAATCATTATTATTGGTATTGGAAAAATCACACAACTTGGAATTTTCTTGAGACATCATGAGTATGCAAGCAATATTGCAAACAAAACAGATCTGTGAGAAAACGGTGAACGAAAAAACGGGCGAATAAAACGACAATTTTTTGTGAAGTGGGGGAGATGAAAAGGAGAGGCAAATGGCAAATAATGTAAATTTCAAGGAGATGAGATTTGTGATTAGGAACATGATAGATGTTGATGATGTCTCCCCGACAACGGCGCCAGAAATTCCTTTTGATGTCGCTTTAACTATGTCGGTATTTCCCCAAAGAGGAAGGGATGATGCAGTACAACTACGGTAGGTATTTCCCTTAGTTATGAAACCAAGGTTACCAATCCAGTAGGAGAACCAAGAAACACTATGTAAACGGTACCTGCACACGAAGAACAAATACTTGCAACCCGACGCTTATGAGGGGTTGTCAATCCCTCTACGGGTAACGGCGCCAGAAATTGTCAAGTTGACGAGATAAAAATTGTGATAGATTGGATAAATAGATCTCGATAAAACGCAAAATAAAATAAGTAACAAAAAAGTGTAGCACGGTATTTTTCGGTTTTTGGAATAATAGATCTAAAAAAGCGAATAAAAATATATCTCAAAGCAAATATGATAAAGAATAGACCCGGGGCCGTAGATTTCACTAGTGGCTTCTCTCAAGAAATAGAACACGGTGGGTAAACAAATTACTGTTGGGCAATTGATAGAAAATTGAATAGTTATGACGATATCCAAGGCAATGATCAGTATATAGGCATCACGTCTAAGATTAGTAGACCGACTCCTGCCTGCATCTACTACTATACTCCACACATCGACTGCTATCCATCATGCATCTAGTGTATTAAGTTCCTGGAGAAACGGAGTAATGCAATAAGAATGATGACATGATGTAGACGAGATTTATTCATGTAGGAATAGCCCCCATCTCGTTATCCTTAATAGCAACGATACATGCATGTCTTGTTGCCCCTTCTATCATTGGGAAAGAACACCGCACGGTCAAACCCATCACAAAGCACCTCTTCTCATGAAAAGAAAAATCGACCTAGTTGGCCTAACTAAACCAAAGATCCGAAGAAGAAATACGAGGCTATAAATAATCATGCATATAAGAGATCAAAAGAAGACTCAAATAATATTCATGGATATAGATCTGATCATAAACTCAAAGTTCATCAGATCCCAACAAACACACTACAAAAAAAGTTACATAAAATAGATCTCCAAGAGACCATTGTATTGAGAATCAAAAGAGAGAGAGAGAAAGCCATCTAGCTACTGACTATGGACCCGTAGGTCTATGATGAACTACTCACGCATCATTGGAGGCACCAATGAGGATGATGAATGATGTCTACTACACAGCCTTCTTCTTGTAGACGTTGTTGGGCCTCCAAGTGCAGAGGTTTGTAGGACAGTAGCAAATTTACCTCAAGTGGATGACCTAAGGTTTATCAATCCATGGGAGGCGTAGGATGAAGATGGTCTCTCTCAAACAACCATGCAACCAAATAACAAAGAGTCTCTTGTGTCCCCAACACACCCAATACAATGGTAAATTGTATAGGTGCACTAGTTCAGCGAAGAGATGGTGATACAAGTGCAATATGGATGGTAGATATAGGTTTTTGTAATCTGAAAATATAAAAACAGCAAGGTAACTAATGATAAAAGTGAGCACAAACGGTATTGCAATGCGTTGAAACAAGGCCTACGGTTCATACTTTCACTAGTGCAAGTTCTCTCAACAATAATAACATAATTAGATCATATAACAATCCCTCAACATGCAACAAAGAGTTACTCCAAAGTCACTAATAGCGGAGAACAAACGAAGAGATTATTGGAGGGTACGAAACCACCTCAAAGTTATTCTTTCCAATCAATCCATTGGGCTATTACTATAAGTGTCACAAACAACCCTAGAGTTCATAGTAAAATAACACCTTAAGACACAAATCAACCAAAACCCTAATGTCACCTAGATACTCCAATGTCACCTCAAGTATCCGTGGGTATGATTATATGATATGCATCACACAATCTTAGATTCATCTATTCAACCAACACAAAGAACTTCAAAGAGTGCCCCAAAATTTCTACCGAAGAGTCAAGACGAAAACGTGTGCCAACCCCTATGCATAAGTTCACAAGGTCACAGGACTCGCAAGTTGATCACCAAAACATACATCAAGTGGATCACGTGAATATCCCATTGTCACCACACATAAGCACACGCAAGACATACATCAAGTGTTCTCAAATCCTTAAAGACTCAATCTGATAAGATAACTTCAAAGGGAAAACTCAATTCATCACAAGGAGATAGAGGGGGAGAAACATCATAAGATCCAACTATAATAGCAAAGCTCGCAGTACATCAAGATCGTGCCACATCAAGAACATGAGAGAGAGAGAGATCAAACACATAGCTACTGGTACATACCCTCAGCCCAAGGGTGAACTACTCCCTCCTCATCATGGAGAGCACCAGGATGATGAAGATGGCCACCGGTGATGGATCCCCCTTCCGGTAGGGTGCCAGAACAGGGTCCCGATTGGTTTTTGGTGGCTATAGAGGCTTGCGGGGGCGGAACTCCCGATCTAGGTTATTTTCTGGAGGTTTGGGGATTTATAGGAGAGGTTGGCTTCGAGAACAAGTCAGGGGGCCCCACGGGAAGTCCACGAGGCATAGGGGCGCGCCCTAGGGGGTGGGTGCACCCTCCACCCTCGTGGGGCCCATGGGACTCCCCTCCGGTAACTCTTCGTTCCAGTATTTTTTTATATTTTCCAGAAAAAAATCTCCATTGATTTTCTGCGCATTCCGAGAACTTTAATTTCTGCACAAAAACAAAACCACGGTAATTCTGCTGAAAGCAGCGCCAGTCCGGGTTAGTTCTAACCAAATCATACCAAAATCATGTAAAAATATTATAAACATGGCATGAATACATCAAAAATTATAGATACGTTGGAGACATATCAACACCCCCAAGCTTAATTTCCGCTCGTCCTCGAGTAGGCAAATGATAAAAAACAGAATTTTTGATGTGGAATGCTACCTAACATATTTATAAATGTAATCTTCTCTATTGTGGCAAGAATATTCAGATCGATAAGATTCAAAACAAAAGTTTAATATTGACATAAATACAATAATACTTCAAGCATACTAGCAAAGCAATCATGTCTTGTCAAAATAACATGGCCAAAGAAAGCTATCCCTACAAAATCATATAGTCTGGCTATGCTCTATATTCATCACACAAAATATTTAAATCATGCACAACCCCGATGACAAGCCAAGCAATTGTTTCATACTTTTGATGTTCTCAAACTTTTTCAATCTTCACGCAATACATGAGCGTGAGCCATGGATATAGCACTAAAGGTGGAATAGAATGGTGGTTGTGGAAAAGACAAAAAGGAGAAGATAGTCTCGCATCAACTAGGTGTATCAACAGGCTATGGTGATGCCCATCAATAGATATCAATGTGAGTGAGTAGGGATTGCCATGCAACGGATGCACTAGAGCTATAAGTGTATGAAAGCTCAACAAAAGAAACTAAGTGGGTGTGCATCCAACTTGCTTGCTCACGAAGACCTAGGGCATTTTGAGGAAGCCCATCATTGGAATATACAAACCAAGTTCTATAATGAAAATTCCCACTAGTATATGAAAGTGACAAAAGAGGATACTTTCTATCATGAAGATCATGGTGCTAATTTGAAGCACAAGTGTGGAAAAACGATAGTAACATTGTCCCTTCTCTCTTTTTCTCTCATTTTTTTATTTTTTATTTTTTATTTGGGCCTTTTCTCCTTTTTATGGCCTCTTTTTTTCCTTTTTTCGTCCGGAGTCTCATCCCGACTTTTGGGGAATCATAGTATCCATCATCCTTTCCTCACTGGGACAATGCTCTAATAGTGATGATCATCACACTTTTATTTACTTACAACTCAAGAATTACAACTCGATACTTAGAACAAAATATGACTCTATGTGAATGCCTCCGGCGGTGTACCTGTAACATCCCAAATTTTCAATTTGGAATGTTATACATTAGATCATCTATGCATATCATATTTTATTCTGCATTTTGGTTGATCCTAGAAATCCTAAGCAACTCAAGGACCCACGGAGAGAGTTGGGGGTTTCGTTATTTTCATATTTGAGTTTTCTCAAATTTTGAGAATAGGATCATTTGATTTTATTTATTTTATCATCAATTATTTCTATTACAAAAACATGAGAGAGGGAATAAAATGACTTTCCCGAAATAGAGAAATATTGAGGATCAAATAATAAAATCAAATAAGATTTTATTTCGGAGTTTTTTGGTGTTTTATTTGAATTTAGAAAAAATGTGCGTTTTTGAAAATTGCATTTAGGTCCCAAATAAATGTTCACCTTGTGCGGCTTGATTTTAGAAGCCCGTGAAAATTTATTTCGGAATTTTTGGAGTCCGTTTAGTATTTCTTTTTATTTTTTTTCTTCTGCGCGAAAAAACGAACCGACCTACGGGCCGTGTCCGGCTAGGACTCCGGCCCGAGGTGGCTTTATAAGCCGGCCCAGCCCCGAGCCGCCCCAGCCGCCCGACCCCCCCACCGCCGCCTGCCCCGCCGCCGCCGCCCCGCCGCGCCGCTCGCCGCCGCCGCCCGCCGTCGCCGCCCACGCGCCGCCCCGCCCGCACGCTCGCTGAGGTTCGCCGCCGCCTCGAAATCCGTGCCCGTTTTTTTAGAAAACCGATCGGTTTTTCGTCGGTTTTTCGTCGGTTTTTTTAGTTTCGGTTTTTTTAAATAGATCGGTTTTCCGATTTATTTAAATAGCGAGCGTTCGTCCGTTCGTTCGTTCTAGCGAACGTTCGTCGTTTTTCCTTTTCTCGGATTAAATCCGTGATTTTTCTGATCGCGATTCCTGATCCGATTTTCATTTTAGTGTAACTTTTCGCTCGTTTATCAGAATCAGGCGATTCAAGTGCCTAGAGTTTCGTCTCGAAACCCTCTATCTGTTTAAACAACTTAAACAAGATTTTGCTACTATAAAATTTGCCCTAGATCTAGATTAGTAGAACGAAGTTGTTTTCTTCCGCCGTTTGACTTTTGTTGCTTCATTCGATTTGATTCTTTTTGCCAACCGGAGTTCTTAAGTTGAACCTTCTGGTTAGATCTCTTACTTGAGTTTTACCCGTGCATTAGATGAGTACTTATTGTATGCTTGTTTGTTTGTCTGCGATAGAATACCCGGAGTGCGCCGCTTGTTACTTCGAACTCTAGGTTTCCCGGATCACGAGCAAGGCAAGCAACACTTTGATCATACCTTTCCTACTGCCCAGTT
Source organism: Triticum urartu (assembly GCF_003073215.2). Taxonomy (NCBI): domain Eukaryota; kingdom Viridiplantae; phylum Streptophyta; class Magnoliopsida; order Poales; family Poaceae; genus Triticum; species Triticum urartu. The sequence goes on from NC_053028.1 coordinate 468,685,922, forward strand.
TTATTGCATTAGATCAATCCTCATACATTGCATGATTAGGATCTAATTAAATTGTGGGATGGGAAGTAGTTGAGGTAGTACCTATTACCTGTTTATTATCAAACCTTTGGGAGTTACTTCTACGTTTGCTTATTATGCCATGCTATGCTAGTAGACGTGGATTGGGTGAGTGATATCCATGATAGATGTGAGTTTGGTTAATTAATGGTTTATCTAAGGTGGCAACTTAAACACACATCTGGGTGGATTGAGGGCACCTGGGTATTCCAGGACTTGCCTGTTTTCTTTTGGACCGCCACCCAGGCTCAAAGGGATCATGAGACTATTCATACTAGAAACTTCCGTGTGCAGCCACAAGCTATTATGGGCTCTAGCATAGTTGACTAAGTTGTGCGAACTCTTACAGTGGTAGACTAGCAGATGTAGGGGATGTAGGTGGTACGGTCTACCCGATCGTAAGGTGCTAGCGCTTCTGAAAGACTATGTCTCGGTCATCCGTCTTCTCAAACACCATGTAGTGCGAGAAACCAAACGGAGGCGATCGAGTCTTGTGGGGAAAAGTGCGCAAACCTCTGCAAAGTGTAATAAACTAATCATGATTAGCCGTGTCCCCGGTTATGGACATCTTGAGTATCTAGTACCTGGATTATCATGTGAATCTCAACATGTTACTCTAAATTAATTTTGTTGGGTTTGTTTAATGATGATGCTTAATTGGGATTGAGAATGCTGTCAACCATTCTCAATGTTTAACAACTACCATGATAGTAATAAATTTTATTCCTTTGAAGTAGGGAAAAATTGGCTTTACACAAAACTGTAACCATAGAGCTTTCCACCAGCCAAATATGCATATAGTATAGCTGTTTCATTCCATTACTCTCTATGTGTTACCTTGCCAGCATATTCCATGTGCTGACCCGTTTCGGGCTGCAACGTTAATGTTGCAGACTTTTCAGACGACGATTAAGGAGTTTTTAGGTCGTGGTTCTATACTCAGTGATGCCGTTGGAGTTGATGGACTCACTTATCTTCCAAGCCTTCCGCTGTTATCGTTTTAGATGGCCTTAAGCCATATTTATTGTAATAAGTTCTCTTGAGACACTCGATGTAATAAGTGTGTGATTGCTACTCTGCTATAAATCCTCCGAGTACTGTGTGGTGTCAGCATTACTGATCCAGGGATGACACCGGAGCACAGAGATCAGACTATTTGAGGTCCGGTCGCTACAGAGATGGTATCAGAGCACACGCTGACTGTAGGACACGACCACTAAGCTAAAAGACCTAGATCACTATTCACTCTCTTCTCTTCTGACTTCTCATCTTTTCTACTCTTTAGGATGGCGGATGCAAGGAACAAGTTCACGCAACCGGATGAAGATACACCCTTTGGACGTCACTTGAAGGAAGTCACTAGATACCTGAATATAGGAGTACCAAGCTTCACCGGAACCTACAACGCCACTTTACCTGAAGAAGAGCGCTGGATGATTCAAGTTCAAGTTCCAGGAAGGACGTTCATGCCAGTCACTGAGCCCATAGAGTTTTCTTTTGATGCACCAACTTGGAGTCTAGGAAAGAGCATGGCAGCTCACATCGCCATGGGACGCATTGGAGAAGTCTACCGCAAGGATCTCAAGGATACTATCTACCAGATTTGTGGGCGCCGAGATGAGCACTGGGAGATGATCAGCACCAGTAAGGATAGATCAATCGCAGCTTTTATCCAGGAGTTAAACCAGCACATTCGACGACAGGAGAACCAGATGTGTGCCGACATGATAGATCTGAAGAAGGCTAAGACTAGAATCAAGGAACTGAAGGAAGAACTCAAGGCTACACGTGAAGATTATGAAGAGGAAATTGAAGTATTGGTGGAGAAGAATGACGACCTGATCAAGAAGATTGGGATATTTATGGGAGGCCCTACACCAGTGGATGAAGACGAAGAACCCAAGGAGATTAGCCCGGAAGACTACATCATCATCGACGACACCGACTTGGATCCAGATAGTAGCAATGATGACTATGTTGATGAAGCTGGAGCAGATATCATGGAGTCTGCCACCGAAGAATATTTCTAGTAGACCACCTCATCAGTAGTAGTAGTCCACCATGTTAATATAGTAGTCCGAGCACTTTTGCAATAGATAGATCGATTGTATGCCCTTGTTTGATTGAATGAAGTGAATTGTTTGTTTTTGCCTCATGTGCATATGGGTAGTGTTTTCTCTTTAGACCCCCTCTATTCTTACATCTCATCTTTTCTAAACCCCTCAGATGCCTCCGAGACGTGACCCCGGATTTGCCTTTCCACCGGAGCTCACCCAGTTGATCCAGCAATAGAACACATTGATGCAGTTGCTAGTCCAGAATCAGAATCAGGGGAACAACAACAACAACCCACCACCACCACCACCTGTTGGCCACTTAGCCCATTTTCTTAGGCCGAATCCGCCGGTGTTTTCCAGTAGCACCGAGCCGATAGTAGCAGATGATTGGCTCCGCAAGACAGCTAGGGAGTTAACCACATCAGGATGCATAGATGCGGAGAAGGTGAAGTTTGCCGCACATCAGCTTCAAGGACCCGCAGCATCATGGTGGGAGAATTTCACAGCCACTTTCCCAGTCGACACTGTCACATGGGACCAGTTTCAGCAGGCTTTTCGTACTACCCATGTTTCAGCAGGAGCTATGGCCATGAAGAAGTGTGAGTTTCGCAACTTGTGCCAAGGAGGCCGGACAGTTGGCCAATATGTGGAGGACTTTAGTAAGTTAGCACGTTATGCCCTAGATGATGTCACTACGGATGCAGCTAAGTAGGAGAAGTTTCTGGAAGGACTGAATGATGAGTTGAGCATGCAGTTGATGGTAGCAACCTTCAACAACTACCAGGAGTTGGTAGATCATGCTCTTATGATTGAAGGGAAGCAGCAGCAAATTGAGAATCGCAAGAGGAAGTATGGACAAGGAAAGTACAATTCAGGAGCTCAGCAGAAGCCACGTTTTACCCCTAGACCGGGAGGACATTTTCAGCGTACCCATGGAGGAGGTAGCTCGCACAATCACAATGGCACCAAGAATGGTAATGACAATGGAGGAAGCAACGGCCAGAATCGCACCAACCCATCAACCCCAACCAAGAAGGACCTAAGCCAAGTCACTTGCTTTAAGTGTCAGAAGACCGGACACTATGCCAATGAATGTCCTGAAGGCCAAAATGGCAATGGAAGTTCTGGGAAGAATCCGAACCCTTTAAACAGGGGATAGGTGAACCACGTTAGCGTGGAGGAGGTTGAAGCTCAGCCTGATGCAGTAATAGGTAAGTTTTTGGTTAAGTCATTTACTGCACTCGTTCTTTTTGACACTGGTGCATCGCATTCATACATCTTAAGGGGATTTGTGGATAAGTATAACCTATCAACCCAAGCCCTTAGGTCACCCATGTTAGTAACCTCGCCTGGAGTAGAATATATGGCTAGTCTATGGTGTGATCGGTTATCATTAAGGATTGGTAACTATGTTTTTCCCTCAGACCTAATAGTATTGGAATCCCAAGGATTGGATGCGATATTAGGCATGGATTGGTTATCAAAGTATGAAGGGAATATTGAATGTGCTAGTAAGTCAATTTTGCTTACCACCCCAGAAGGGAGAAGGATCAAGTATGTATCCCGGCATGTGCCAAAGAGGACTCAAGTAAATTGCCTAACAGGAGTTGTGCAGGAGGAAGTACCAGTGGTAAGGGATTTCCCTGAACTATTTCCAGAGGAGTTGCCAGGCATGCCACCGGATAGAGATATTGAGTTTTTGATTGAGCTATTGCCAGGCACAGGGCCAATATCAAAGAGACCATATAGGATGCCAGCAAAGGATTTGGTGGAAATTAAGAAGCAAATTAAGGAGTTACTGGATAAGGGATATATACGCCCAAGTTCTTCACCTTGGGGATCGCCAGTACTTCTAGTGGAGAAGAAGGATGGATCGTTAAGGATGGTTGTTGATTATCAAGGATTGAATGAAGTAACGATCAAGAACAAGTACCCACTACCGATGATCAATAATCTGTTCGATCGATTGCAAGGAGCTAAGGTATTTTCCAAGATCGATCTGCGATCAGGATACCACCAGTTGAAGATTCGAGAACAGGATATTCCGAAGACAGCTTTTACCACCAGGTATGGGCTGTACGAGTATACCGTTATGTCATTTGGTCTGACTAACGCACCTGCCTATTTTATGAACATGATGAATAAAGTGTTTATGGAATTTTTGGATAAGTTCGTCATGGTGTTCATTGATGATATCCTGGTTTATTCGAAGAATGAAGAGGAACATAAGGAGCATTTGCGTTTGGTACTTGGAAAACTCAGAGAACATCAATTATATGCCAAGTTCAGCAAATGTGAGTTTTGGTTGAAGGAAGTAGGATTCCTCAGACACGTTATATCTGGAGAAGGTATAGCAGTTGATCCCACTAAAGTTGATACCGTGACCAAGTGGGAAGCCCCAACAACAGTTGGAGAGATCCGGAGTTTTCTTGGACTCGCAGGATACTACCGGAGATTTATTGAGAATTTCTCAAAGATTGCGAAGCCTATGACTGAGTTGTTAAAGAAAGATACCAAGTTCATATGGACAGAGGAATGTGAGGCTAGTTTCCAAGAGTTGAAGAAACGTTTGGTTACCTCACCAGTGTTAATTTTGCCAGACCAGACTGTCGTGGAATTGTCACGGCAGATGTCCTTAGTGTCAGGACTTAGTCGCGAGGCCAACGCATCTATGTGGTAGCTTGAGAGGGGTTGAGCGGGAACGAGAGAGGCGATGTTTTACCCAGGTTTGGCCCCTCACGGTGGAGGTAAAAGCCTACATCCTGCTTCTTTGATATTGATGATGATGATCACGGTTACAAGAGTGCTCTATCTCGAGAGCTACTGTCTAAACCTAACTTGTCCAACTTGTGGAACTTGTGAATCTTGTCCCCTTTTGGGGAGCCCTGCCCCTCCTTATATATGTTGAAGGGGCGGTTTACATGACTAGTCCTATTAGGACTAGGATTACTCTATTACAAGTGGAGTCCTAGTATTTCCTCCTTTGTAAGGGAATATTCCTTGTGCTTTTCTCATAAACCGGCCCACCATTAAGCGTGAACCGGCCTTCTGGGCCATGGGCCTCGTCATCCATCTGACCCGCCCACCGGGTTACTAATGAACCGCCAAAGGAGGTTCATTAGTAACCCGTGAACCGCCAAGCTCCGGGCGGATTACCAGTGAGTCATCCAGTCCGGCCGGTTTATACTTCCGGCCGGTTTACGCCACGGGGTATATCCCCGACATTAGCCCCCAGTTTAATTTGGATTTATCCATGTTAAACTGATCTGCAACATAAACTCAAGAGCAAATTTGACGGGTTATATTCAGGGTTAAAATTTTTTGTAAACCGGTACCTGATCATCCTTAAGTCCTTGTTATTTCCTCCTTCTGGGAAATCCGGGTCAACAGACCAGCTTCATAATCAATTTGCCGACATTGGTTTGTCACCGAGAAATATTGTGAAGAATAACTCCTTTGACTCAGCTCCCAAAGCGCCGGTTTAAGAAATATGGGTCTTGAAATACTTATCGTTGATAGACGCCAAGTTATGATTGTTGCCAACGCCGGTTCACAACGCTGGTTCATGATTATTGATGACGCCGGGTTGCAGCCACAGGGTCATAATGATTGGTGACGCCGGGTCAATCTGGTTTGCTCAAACAGAGAATTTGAAAATATTTCTTCGATAATAATATAATACCTGTAGCCCCCAAATCTTGAGCAGAACAAAGTGATGGCTTAAGACTTGCTTCAATATAAATGTTACCAATTTTGAAGAAATCCATGTTGTTCATCCCAGTCGCTAGTCAGAATTGAGTATTCCACATATGTAGCCCCCAAGTGCCGGGTTGTCATGCTTGCAGCAACCTGGGACTTGTAATCGCTTGATGCTCATAAAAACTTCAACCAGTGTAGCCCCCAAGGGTCGGGTCATTATGCAATAATGAGCAGGGACTTTGTAAATATAATCTTGTAAACTTTGAACAGCAACGTGTAGCCCCCAAGGGCCGGCTCAGTAAGATAATATTGAGCTGGGATTTTGATATATTCTTCAATGAAAATAACATCATATGATGTAAGCCCCATCATGGGGCTTGAATTCACGTCCACAAGGTTAAGAGCCTTGTGCTTTACCAACTGAGCAGTGGACCCTAAAAAAGCTTTGTACCTTAAATTGTTGATAGAGGCAATTGGTAGCCCCCAAGGGCCGGCTCATTACAATGTGATGAGTCGGGTCTTCAATAAGGTGAGCAAAAAATGACTTTGCATTATCCCCCAAGTGTCATGGTGCATGTTTGCAGCGACATGAGACTTGCATATTTGTAGCGACATGAGACTTGCATATTTGATATAATCTTCAGTTGAATAATGTAGCCCCCAAGTGCCGGGTCGTGAGCCTGCAGCGACTCGGGACTATTCCTTCAATTGTAAAATAAACCATATCCATTGACAATATAATAGCCATTGCGCTAAAGCGACTTTGAAAACCTCAATAATACCTGTTATTAATAACCATAATAAAATCCAGCCATGTTGGCTATTCAAGATAACATAAACCGGTATGAAAACCTTATTCATTCAACATCATAATGGAAATTCAGCCAAGTTTGGCTATTTGAATAATATAACCCAATGATTTATAAGCGCATGGTTCCAATGGCGCAATCCAAATATATACTGGCGACTTATAGTCGAAAGCCAGGCCGGTTTAATAAACACCGGATAATTTATCGTCATACTTTATTCAACCTGTTTCTGCATACAATAAGTTTAAAGTGTCCTGGCGGTTTACCGCCGGACGGGTCATAATGCCTGACATATAACCTGGGTTTATAACCGAGGCTGCACTTAAGAATAATCAAATATGAAATACATCATACCTGTGACATTGAATCACATTGTTGGTTTTACCAACTTTTGTAGTAAGAGTGATAAACCCAATCTTGAGTAATGATAACTCCTTTCATATTGTGCCGGTTTATGATAAAACCGTACCGGGTTGTGATAAACACCGGTTTAACCATATATAATACTGGCGACTCGTAGTCAAACCAGACCGGGCTGATAGTCTCCGGATTATAATTTGATCGTGTACTGACAACTTGTAGTTGAAAGCCGAGCCGGGTTGATAAACACCGGTTTACTCCATAATAGGATGGTAACAGAAAATCAAACCGGGCAGATAGTCTCCGGATTAAGATTTGACCGTGTTCCGTCAATTTGTAATTGACAGTTTGAACCGGTTTAAGAATTTGTCGGTTTAAAAAAACGCAATAAAAAGAAAGAAATATCTTTCAAAGAAAAATGTGAAGCAAAGGCAATGATAAAACCGTTTGCAAAAAGAGGCTTATTTGAGCTGATCAGATGGCATTACCATGGTCAGACACGACCAAGCTCCCGATAGGTGTAGCTATGGTTCAAGTCAGCCAGGTCCCCAAATGAAACCGTGGCATTTATGCCGATCAAGTGGCATGGCAATGGTTCGGGTTCGACCAAGCCCCCAAGTGATTCTGTGGCCTTAGGCCGATCAAGAGGCATGACTGGTTCAGATGTGACCAAGTCCCCAAGTGATCTGGTGGCTCTCGCCTATCAAGAGGTATTGCATTGGTTCGGACACGACCAAGCCCCCAAGTGATGTTTATAAAATTTTCAAGGGGTAAACCAGAGGCCACTTTAAGACAGAACAGCTCCGTGTAACCACGCATGATGTAAAAGAACAGAGACCTCGCTTTATGAAGCAGAAGCCCCCATGTGATCAATAATATGTCAGGCCAGTAAGGCGGGATACCCATGTTTGAACCGCGCATCATGGCAGCAGGTCCTCTTTGGCAATTTTTAACTTTTTGCAAGAGATAAATTCTTCTTGAACCGAGATCTTGAACCGGATATTGAGAGCTTCAAAGCTTTGTGGGAGATATCTTTCCCTTGAACCGAATTTCAAACCGGAATCTTTATTTTTAGCCGGAAATTTTCTGACGGCCTTTAGACTCGAACTTGCGAGAAGTTAATTCCCTTTTGAACCGGACATTGTTAAACCGGATTTGAGCGCTTCAGAGCTTTGTAGGAGAATATATTTTTCTTGAACCGGATTGTAAACCGGAGTCATTTCTGATGATCCGGAACTTCTTCATCGAGCCGGGATTTTATAACTGTCATATACTTTCTAAGCCGGAAATTTTCTGACGGCCTTTAAACTTGCATCAATATAACAGTAGCCTCCGGGACCGGGTTATCCTTCCCTTCATCGTCCTGGGGTTCTTAAATTTGCTGAAACTGGCAAGATTCGCTGAGTCATGTCATCGTAGCCCCCGAGTCTCAAAGGTGACTCGAGGAGTTGGCTTGAGACTCTCCATATTTGACCGTGATGTAAACCGGCATAACTTGTATATCATTGGCATTGATAGCACGATGTGAATCCATAGAAGGTTGAGGTAACTGCGGCGGGTTGTAAATGATCCCATATGAGCCGTGTCAGCAACTCGGCCAATATTTCCTTCCAACTGGCGATTTGAAGTTTAATCAAAACTGTAGTGGCGGCGACTTGTGCGCCTGCCCATTGAACCATCCAGTGCAAACGGCGGTTGATGATAATTTGTCTCCAATTTGAAAGAAAACCGGGCTACCCAGGCTGTGACTTGCTCATACCCAATAAACAGCTCATGCAGACAGGTGCGGCCCGGTATGTTGATGTAGACCAGGCCGTGAGAGACGGACAACAAAGACGACCGCAGCATCAGTGGCGGCTCCGATAGATGAGTCGGCCGCGGTGTTGTAAGCCGGTGCGGACGGGAAAAATCTTCACCGGTGTTGTAAACCGGCACGGACGGGCGAGTTAATCGCGGGTGCGGTCCCGGTGAGTCGAAGTAGTCCGGGCCACAAGGGCGGCGTCTTGCACACATATTCTTTGATCATTGTGGCACGGTCATATGCTAGCACATGACAGTAATTACGCAATTTATATATCCATGATCCGGCCATCGGTTTTGCAATGACCAATTGTCCTGCATATAAAATGCAAAGACCAAAGTAATTGCTCTCTGACAAAAACAATATGTGCTAAATTATACTTAGAGGGATATCACCTGATTCGCCCGAACAACATATGAGTCGGCCGTGGCATTGTAAGCCGACGCGGACGCGTGAACCACCGTGAGGGCAGATGGACGAGTCGTTCATGGCGTTTGTAAAACGGCGCGGGTGGCGATTCAAACATGATGTTGTTTAACCAGTGTAGATGCACGAATCGGCGGCAGGTGCGGACGGATGTAATTCGAACATCGGGGCGGCGACTTGCACGTATATCCGTCAAGCATCCTAGCACGGACAAACACCAATGCAAAAAGTGATGTTGATGCGCCCCCTTAGGCGACACCTTTTTGTAACGGTCCTGCAAAAAATATTACAATACCAAGTAATTGTTCTTTGATAAAAACAATATGTTTAATAAAATAAACTTTAGATGGATACCACCTGGTCGTTTTTACTTGTGGCAACTTTGACCGGCTAGTGGCGACTTGGGCTGCAACGAGAGAGCCCCGGCGAAGTAGAGCAGGAGTGAATGGAAGCTAGGCACTGTCTTTGATCCGCCACCACTGCTGCCGGTATGAGTCCTGAGATGTTAAGCCAGAACACTGTATCCGATGCATCTTTGGTGAAGGTTAGACCGGACGTACTATATGCATGTATACTGTTGCATAGTTTTCCCCCAATCTGCTCGTAGGTACAGTAGCTAATTTAAGCTTGCGTATCTTCATTGCTTGGAATAATACTCCTTGGCACTACCACTTGATTCCTTTGCACAGGGACAACAGCATTCGGGTGGAAAGTCATGCGCTTCGAGTAAAAACAGCGAGGCGCTCGGCCACAAGACGGCGGAAGGCCACGACGGTTCAGCAGGACATGCCGGCTCAACATGCGGCCAAGGACACGGCAGGGCCGGCTTTTGCAGCAGAGGTAAGCTCCTGGCAACGAGGTGAAGCGGCGGCAGTCTTCAACTGCTTGGAGGTTCGATGATGCCACGAAGGTGAGGTTTCAGGTGTGCTGAGCCGGTCAAAGCGACGGGCGTCCGGGCACACAACTCAGCAGAAGGTGGGGATGACCCGTCGAACGGCTTGCGGAGGAGCGACGGGTTATGGCAGGGACGAGTCTGAGTGGTGGACCGATTCTGCACAGTAACTTGACCAGACTAGTCTCGTCCCCTTGCTGACTCGGTTTTTGCATCTGACATCATGATTGATAACTAATCCGGATGGATTACCTGGTCACGTGTGGAGGCAAAACAGTGAAGTCGAATTCGATGGATCACCTAGCAACATGTGCGATGATACACGCGATCCTTCTCGATCTGCAGCGACGCGCACGACGGTTCAAGACGTCCGCGTTGTCCCACGCCGGTTTATTCAGCGTCATCAGTCCGTGCAGCAAAGTTGACTTTAACTTTAGATCCGACGAATCACGTTACGTCGAAGGCGCACAGCAGAAACTCCAAACCCTAATTTGTTTTGAAATCAAAACTCATACTTCTTCATCTGGCCAATTGCGAGCTTCTCGAAACCTTGGAAAAAAATCCCTCCAAGAACTCAAACACCATCGTGCGCAGGCCCCACGGTGGGCGCCAATTGTCGTGGAATTGTCACGGCAGATGTCCTTAGTGTCAGGACTTAGTCGCGAGGCCAACGCATCTATGTGGTAGCTTGAGAGGGGTTGAGCGGGAACGAGAGACGCAATGTTTTACCCAGGTTCGGCCCCTCACGGTGGAGGTAAAAGCCTACATCCTGCTTCTTTGATATTGATGATGATGATCACGGTTACAAGAGTGCTCTATCTCGAGAGCTACTGTCTAAACCTAACTTGTCCAACTTGTGGAACTTGTGAATCTTGTCCCCTTTTGGGGAGCCCTGCCCCTCCTTATATATGTTGAAGGTGCGGTTTACATGACTAGTCCTATTAGGACTAGGATTACTCTATTACAAGTGGAGTCCTAGTCTTGCCTCCTTTGTAAGGGAATATTCCTTGTGCTTTTCTCATAAACCGGCCCACCATTAAACGTGAACCGGCCTTCTAGGCCATGGGCCTCGTCATCCATCTGACCCGCCCGCTGGGTTACTAATGAACCGCCAAGACCGGGCGGTTAGCCCGTGAACCGCCAAGCTCCGGGCGGGTTACCAGTGAGTCATCCAGTTCGGCCGGTTTATAATTCCGGCCGGTTTACGCCACGGGGTATATCCCCGACACAGACCAAAGATTATGAGGTGTATTGCGACGCTTCACGTCGAGGACTTGGAGCAGTGCTTATGCAGGAAGGGAGAGTTGTTTCATATGCCTCAAGACAACTGAAGCCTCATGAGTTGAATTATGCCACGCATGATTTGGAGTTAGCAGCCGTAGTGCATGCTTTGAAAACATGGAGGCATTTCCTCATTGTAAATCATTGTGAGGTGTACACGGATCATAAGAGTTTGAAGTACATTTTCACACAGAAGGAGTTGAATCTCAGACAAAGGAGATGGTTGGAGCTCATCAAGGATTATGATATGAGATTGCATTATCACCCCGGTAAGGCTAATGTAGTAGCTGACGCATTAAGCCATAAGAGCCATGTCAATACGTTAATGACGGGAGAAATACCCAAGGAGTTAGCAGAAAATCTTCGTAAACTATGTTTGGAAATAGTTCCGAGAGGCTATGTAGCAGCATTGGAGATTCAGTCAACTTTGATGGATAGAATCAGTGAAGCTCAAAAGACTGACAAGGAGATTGCCTCTATTAAGGAGAAACTTAGCAAAGGAAAGGCTAAAGGATTTCGTGAGGATGAGCACGATACCCTATGGTTTGAAGACCGTGTTTACGTGCCCAATGACCGGGAGATCAGGAAGTTGATTTTGCAAGAGGCACATGATTCACCATATTCAATTCACCCAGGAAATACCAAAATGTATTTGGATTTGAAGGATATTTTCTGGTGGACCAGAATGAAGAAGGATATTGCGGAGTACGTAGCAGTTTGTGATGTATGCCAGAGAGTAAAGGCAGAGCATCAGAAGCCAACAGGATTGTTACAACCATTGCCGATACACGAATGGAAGTGGGATAAGCCAGGCATGGATTTTATCACGGGATTACCCAGGACTCGTTCAGGCTATGACTCAATTTGGGTTGTAGTCGATCGGTTGACGAAAGTAGCTCATTTCATCCCGGTAAAGACCACTTACAATAGTGCTAAGTTGGCAAAGATATACATGACCAGGATCGTATGTTTGCATGGAGTTCCGAGGAGTATCGTATCAGATAGAGGAACCCAGTTTACCTCAAAGTTCTGGAAGCAGTTGCATGAGATGTTGGGAACCAGGCTAGAATTCAGTACAACTTTTCATCCACAGACAGATGGACAGACCGAGAGAGTCAATCAGATTTTGGAGGATATGCTGAGAGCTTGTGCGCTAGATTATGGATCTAGTTGGGACGATAATTTGCCATATGCAGAGTTCTCTTACAACAATAGTTACCAAGCCAGTTTGAAGATGGCCCCTTTCGAAGCTTTGTACGGAAGGAGGTGCAGGACACCGTTGTCGTGGGATGAAGTTGGAGACCGCCAGTTGTTTGGACCTGACTTGATTAAGGAGTCTGAACAGAAGGTGAAATTGATTCGCGATAGGCTCAAGGTAGCTCAATCCAGACAGAAAAGTTATGCAGATTCTAAACGCAAGGAGACAGTTTACGAAGTTGGAGATAGAGCTTATCTTCGAGTATCTCCACTTCGGGGAACAAAGCGTTTTGGAGTTAAGGGAAAATTAGCGCCACGGTTTGTAGGACCATATCGAGTTTTGGAGCATATGGGAGAAGTGGCCTACAGGTTGGAATTTCCCGAAGGATTGTCAGGAGTTCATGATGTGTTCCACGTTTCCCAGTTAAAGAAGTGCCACGCGGAGATGGCTGACATACCTTTCAGAGACACAGTGCCATTGGAAACTATTCAGTTGGATAACAATTTGACCTATGAGGAGAATCCAGTTAAGATTCTCGAGTTTGCCGGCCGAGTTACTCGCAGCAAGGTTATCAAGTTTTGCAAGGTTCAGTGGAGCCACCACACGGAGGATGAAGCCACCTGGGAACGAGAGGAAGATTTGCTCAAGGACCACCCTCACCTATTTTCTAGCCAACCCGAATCTCGAGGGCGAGATTCATCTTAAGGGGGGTACGTTTGTAACATCCCAAATTTTCAATTTGGAATGTTATACATTATATCATCTATGCATATCATATTTTATTCTGCATTTTGGTTGATCCTAGAAATCCTAAGCAACTCAAGGACCCACGGAGAGAGTTGGGGGTTTCGTTATTTTCCTATTTGAGTTTTCTCAAATTTTGAGAATAGGATCATTTGATTTGATTTATTTTATCATCAATTATTTCTATTATAAAAACATGAGGGAGGGAATAAAATGACTTTCCCAAAATAGAGAAATATTGAGGATCAAATAAAAATCAAATAAGATTTTATTTCAGAGTTTTTAGGTGTTTTATTTGAATTTAGGAAAAATGTGCGTTTTTCAAAATTGCATTTAGGTCCCAAATAAATGTTCACCTTGTGCGGCTTGATTTTAGAAGCCCGTGAAAATTTATTTCGGAATTTTTGGAGTCCGTTTAGTATTTTTTTTTTATTTTTTTTCTTCTGCGCGAAAAAAACGAACCGACCTACGGGCCGTGTCCGGCTAGGACTCCGGCCCGAGGTGGCTTTATAAGCCAGCCCAGCCCCGGGGAAACCCTAGCCCCGAGCCGCCCCAGCCGCCCGACCCCGCCGCCGCCGCCTGCCCCACCGCCGCCGCCCCGCCGCGCCGCTCGCCGCCGCCGCCGCCCGCCGTCGCCGCCCACGCGCCGCCCCGCCGGAGCCGTCGCCCCGCCCTCACGCTCGCCGAGGTTCGCCGCCGCCTCGAAATCCGTGCCCGGTTTTTTTAGAAAACCGATCGGTTTTCCGTTGGTTTTTTTAGTTTCGGTTTTTTTAAATAGATCGGTTTTCTGATTTATTTAAATAGCGAGCGTTCGTCCGTTCGTTCGTTCTAGCGAACGTTCGTCGTTTTTCTTTTTCTCGGATTAAATCCACGATTTTTCTGATCGCGATTCCTGATCCGATTTTTGTTTTAGTGTAACTTTTTGCTCATTTATCGGAATCGGGCGATTCAAGCGCCTGGAGTTTCGTCTCGAAACCCTCTATCCGTTTAACCAACTAAAACAAGATTTTGCTACTATAAAATTTGCCCTTGATCCAGATTAGTAGAACGAAGTTGTTTTCTTTCGCCGTTTGACTTTTGTTGCTTCATTCGATTTGATTCTTTTTGCCAACCGGAGTTCTTAAGTTGAACCTTCTGGTTAGATCTCTTACTTGAGTTTTACTCGTGCATTAGATGAGTACTTATTGTATGCTTATTTGTTTGTCTGTGATAGAATACCCGGAGTGCGCCGCTTGTTACTTCGAATCTCTAGGTTTCCCGGATCACCAGCAAGGCAAGTAAAATTTTGATCATACCTTTCCTACTACCCAGTTTTATTGCATTAGATCAATCCTCATACATTGCATGATTAGTATCTAATTAAATTGTGGGATGAGAAGTAGTTGAGGTAGTACCTATTACCTGTTTATTATCAAACCTTTGGGAGTTACTTCTACGTTTGCTTATTATGCCATGCTATGCTAGTAGACGTGGATTGGGTGAGTGATATCCAAGACAGACGTGAGTTTGGTTAATTAATGGTTTATCTAAGGTGGCAACTTAAACACACATCTGGGTGGATTGAGGCACCTGGGTATTCCAGGACTTGCCTGTTTTCTTTTGGATCGCCACCCAGGCTCAAAGGGATCATGCGACTATTCATACTAGAAACTTCCGTGTGCAGCCACAAGCTATTATGGGCTCTAGCATAGTTGACTAAGTCATGCGAACTCTTACAGTGGTAGACTAGCAGATGTAGGGGATGTAGGTGGTACGGTCTACCCGATCATAAGGTGCTAGCGCTTCTGAAAGACTATGTCTCGGTCATCCGTCTTCTCAAACACCATGTAGTGCAAGAAACCAAACGGAGGCGATCGAGTCTTGTGGGGAAAAGTGCGCAAACCTCTACAGAGTGTAATAAACTAATCATGATTAGCTATGTCCCCGGTTATGGACATCTTGAGTATCTAGTACCTGGATTTTCATGTGAATCTCAACATGTTACTCTAAATTAATTTTGTTGGGTTTTGTTTAATGATGATGCTTAATTGGGATTGAGAATGATGTCAACCATTCTCAATGTTTAACAACTACCATGATAGTAATTAAATTTTATTCCTTTGAAGTAGGGAAAAATTGGCTTTACACAAAACTATAACCATAGAGCTTTCCACCAGCCAAATATGCATATAGTATAGCTGTTTCATTCCATTATTCTCTATTTGTTACCTTGCTAGCATATTCCATGTGCTGACCCGTTTTGGGCTGCAACACTAAAGTTGCAGACTTTTCAGACAACGATTAAGGAGTTTTTAGGTCGTGGTTCTATACTCAGTGATGCCGTTGGAGTTGATGGACTCACTTATCTTCCAAGCCTTCCGCTATTATCGTATTTAGATGGCCTTAAGCCATATTTATTGTAATAAGTTCTCTATGAGACACTCGTTGTAATAAGTGTGTGATTGCTACTCTGCTATAAATCCTCCGAGTACTGTGTGGTGTCAGCATTACTGATCCAGGGATGACACTGGAGCACAGAGATCAGACTATTTGAGGTCTGGTCGCTACAGTACCGGGATGTGCAATGAATCAAGAGTGACATGTATGAAAGAGTTATGAATGTTGGCTTTGCCACAAATACGATGTCAACTACATGATCATGCAAAGCAATATGACAATGGTGGAGCGTGTCATAATAAACGAAACGGTGGAAAGTTGCATGGCAATATATCTCGGAATGGCTGTGGAAATGCCATAATAGGTAGTTATGGTGGCTGTCTTGTGGAAGGTATATGGTGGGTGTATGGTACCGGCGAAAGTTGCGCGCCACAAGATAGGCTAGCAATGGTGGAAGGGTGAAAGTGCGTATAATCCATGGACTCAACATTAGTCATAAAGAACTCATATACTTATTGCAAAAATCTATTAGTCATCAAAACGAAGTACTACGTGCATGCTCCTAGGGGGGTAGATTGGTAGGAAAAGACCATCACTCATCCCGACCGCCACTCATAAGGAAGACAATCAAAAAATAAATCATGCTCTGACTTCATCACATAACGGTTCACCATACGGGCATGCTATGGGAATCACAAAATTTAACCCGAGTATCTCTCAAATTCACAACTGTAGCGACCCGACCCGAATGGATCAAGTCTCTGTGCATGAGTGTCATCCCTGGATCAGTAATGCTGACACACACAGTACTTGAAGGATTTATAACAGAGTAGCAATCACACACTTATTACATCGAATGTCTCAAAAGAGAACTTATTACAATAAATATGGCTTAAGGCCATCTTAGTAAGATAACAGCGGATGACTTGGAAGATAAATTGAGTCCATCAACTCCAACGGCATAGCTGAGTGCACAACAAACGACCTAGCGCACCTTACTCTTCATCTGAAAAGTCTGCAACATGATATGTTGCAGCCCGAAACGGGTCACACATGGAATATGTTGGCAAAATAACACAGTAGAGCAATGAACAAGTAAATGCTATCACTACATGCATATATGGCTGGTGGAGGCTCTACGGTTATAATGTTTTTGCGAAAAGCCAATTTTTCCCTACATCAAAGGAATATATTTTATTTAACTACAAAGTTGGTTGAAAAACATTGAGAATGGTAACCGCATCACAATCCCAATTAAAAGTAATTAACATCCCAATAAATTAATTTAGAGTGATGAGATCCACTTGATAATGCAAGAACCAGATACTCAAGATGTCCATAACCGGGGACACGACTAACCATGATTAGTTTGTACACTCTGCAGAGGTTTGTGCACTTTTCCCCACAAGACTCGATCTCCTCCGTTGTATTTCTCCCACTGCATGGTGTTTGAGAAACGGATGACCGAGACACAGTCTTTCCGAAGAGGTCCCCTTAACCGATAGATAGGCCAGTTCACCTAAAATCCCCCACATCTGCTAGCCCATTATGGAAAGGTTTCCCACAACTTACTCAACTATGATAGAGCCCATAATAGCTTGTGGCTGCACACGGAAGTTTCCAGCATGAATAATCTTATGATCCCTTTGAGCCTGGGTGGCGAACCAAAAAGGACAGCACTGGTATATCCCCAGGTGCCCGCAACCAATCCACCCAGATGTGTGTTTAAGTAGCCACCTTAGGTAAACCATTAATTAATAATCTCACATCTATCATGGATACTCTCAAACCCAATCCACGTCTACGAGCATAGAATGGCAATAAGTAGCATAACGCAGAAGTAACTCCCAGGGTTTGATAATAAAAAGGGTAATAGGTTCTACCTAATCATCTACTTCCCAAACCCACAAGTTAAGAGATCCTACTCATGCAATGTTTGAGGGGTTGAAACTAATGCATAAAAACTGGGTAAAAGGGATATGATCAAAGTGTTACTTGCCTTGCTGATGATCCGCAAAACCTAGTGACTCGTAGTAGCACGCTGCGCACTCCGGTAATTCTATGCGAACAAACAATAGCATACATAAGCACTCAAGAAAAGATGCACGGGTAAATATCGAATAATAAGATTGAATCTGAAAACTCAACTGAAGAGATTCGATCTGGAAAAAGAATCAATCGAATCGGAGCTACGGAACTGAAACTACGGTCAAAAGAACTTCGAAAAGAAATCTGCTTCAAACCAAATTTTAAAATTGTCAAAACCTTGTTCAAGTTGATTAAACAGAAAGAGGGTTTTGATACGAAGATTTTGGCATTGGTTTCACTGGATTTGGACAAACGGTTAAGAAACGACGAGCGTTTGAAGATCAGGGGCTAATCTGTGATAAAAATAATCACGGATAGGTCCTTGGCCGAAAATAAAATAAAAAAGAAAAGACTAACGAATGAACATTCGCTGTCTGAACCTAACCGACAAACAACGTTCGTTAAAACGAACGTACGGACGAACGTCCGCTAAATAAATAAACCGACGAAAAACCGGTCTAATAAAAATAAACCGGGGAAACTAAAAAAAACCGGATCTAAATCTAGATCCAGGGTTTACCTAAAAAACCAAAAAACCCACGGCAACTCTGGCGACGACGGCGGCGGTCGGTGGCGCGGGCGGGCGGCTAGGGTTAGGGTTCGGGCGGGGTGGCGGCTTGGTGGGCTGAGGCCTCGGGGTGGCCGACTTATAAAGCCTGCCCCCGGCGGGAGTCCAGGTCGGTTACGGCCCGTTAGGTCGGTTTGACTTTTTTTAACAGATTTCGCCGGAAAAATCCTAGAAAATAAAATAAAAATCTAAAAATACCAAAACAACTTTTCACCGTCTAAATAGAATATTTAGAATAAAGTGAAGATTTTCTTGGCCTAAAAATGCAATTTTGAAAAATACATTTTTTCTAGTTCAAATAAAATAGCGATAAAATCCAAATAAAATAATTTATTTGATTTTAACAATTTTCCTCCAATATTTCATTTATTTTGGAGAAGTCCTATTATATCCTCTCATATATTTTAATATGAAATATTTTCGGAGAGAAAAATAATTAAAACCAAAATGATCCCCGTTTCAATATTTGAGAAAATTCAAATACGAAAATCATGAAATCCCCAACTCTCTCCGTGGGTCCTTGAGTTGCTTAGGATTTTTAGGATCGCAAAACAAAATGCAATAAAATATGATATGCAATTATGATGTCCTATGTATAACATTCCAAATTAAAAATTTGGGATGTCACAAACCTAGCCCCCTTAAGATGAATCTCGCCCACGAGATTTGGCTTGGCTAGAGAATAGGTGTAGGTGGTCTTTCCGTAGATCATCCTCTCGTTCCCAGGTGGCTTTATCCTCGGTATGGTGGCTCCACTGAACTTTGCAAAACTTGATAACCTTACTGCGTGTAACTCGGCTGGCAAACTCAAGAATCTTGACAGGTTTCTCCTCATAGGTCAGATCACTATCCAACTGAATTGCTTCCAGGGGCACTATATCTCTCAGAGGAATATCGGCCATCTCTGCATGACACTTCTTCAACTGGGAAATGTGAAACACATCATGAACTCCTGGCAGTCCTTCGGGTAACTCCAACTTGGAGGCAACTTCTCCCATACGTTCCAAAACTTGGTATGGTCCTACGAATCTTGGGGCTAGCTTTCCCTTAACTCCAAAACGTTTAACTCCTCGCGGGGGTGACACACGAAGATATGCCCTGTCTCCGATTTCGTAGACTACCTCCTTGCATTTTGAGTCTGGATAACTTTTCTGCCTAGACTGAGCTACCTTCAGTCTGTCTCGAATCAACTTAACATTCTCTTTTGAATCCCTGATCAAATCTGGTCCAAACATTGATGGTCTCCAACTTCATCCCACATCGACGACGTCCTGCACCTTCTTCCATACAAAGCTTCGAAGGGTGCCATCTTTAGGCTAGATTGATAACTGTTGTTGTAAGAGAACTCTGCATAGGGGAAATTATCATCCCAACTAGAACCATAATCAAGCGCACAAGCTCTCAACATATCTTCCAGAATCTGATTAACTCTCTCAGTCTGTCCATCTGTCTGCGGATGAAAAGCTATACTGAACTCTAGCCTGGTGCCCAGAGTCTGGTGCAACTGGTGCCAAAACTTTGAAGTAAACTGGGTTCCTCTATCTGATATAATAGTCCTCGGAACTCCATGCAGACATACGGTCCTGGTCATGTATATCTTGGCCAATTTCGCACTGGTATAGGTGGTTTTCACTGGGATAAAGTGAGCCACTTTGGTTAAGCGATCCACTACTACCCAAATAGAATCGTATCCCGATCGGGTCCTGGGTAATCCGGTGATGAAATCCATGCCAAGCTTATCCCACTTCCATTCGGGTATCGGCATAGGCTGCAGTAATCCTGCTTGCTTCTGATGTTCTGCCTTCACTCTCTGACATACATCACACACGGCTACATACTCGGCAATGTCCTTCTTCATACCCGTCCACCAGAAACGCTCCTTCAAATCCAAATACATCTTGGTGTTTCTGGCGTGTATCAAGTATGGCGAGTCGTGAGCTTCCTGAAGTATCAACTTCCTGATTTCTGCATTATTGGGCACGTAAACATGGTCCTCAAACCACAAGGTGTCATGATCATCCTCATGAAAACCTTTGGCCTTTCCTTTGCTCATCTTCTCCTTTATCTCAGCAATTTCCTTATCACCCTTCCGAGCTTCTTGATTTTTTCCAATAATGTCGACTGAACTTCCATTGCTGCAACAAAACCTCTAGGGACTATCTCCAAATGAAGCTCCCTGAGATATTCAGCTAACTCCTTTGGCAATCCTCCGCTCACGAGGGTATTGGTGTAACTCTTCCGGCTCAGAGCGTCTGCTACGACATTGGCCTTGCCTAGATTATAGTGCAACTTCATATCATAATCCTTTATGAGCTCCAACCATCTCCTTTGCCTGAGATTCAACTCCTTCTGTGTGAAAATGTACTTCAAACTCTTATGATCCGTGTACACATCACAATGGTTTCCAATAAGAAAATGTCTCCAGGTTTTGAGTGCATGCACTACAGATGCTAACTCCAAATCATGCATGGCATAATTTAATTCATGCGGTCGAAGCTGTCGTGAGGCATATGAAACAACTCTTCTGTCTTGCATGAGTACACTTCCAAGTCCTAAGCGAGACGCGTCGCAATACACTTGGAAATCCTTGTGTATATCTGGCAGAATCAGCACTGGGACTGTAGTCAAACGTTTCTTCAACTCCTAAAAACTTGCCTCACATTCATCTGTCCATTTAAAATTGGTGTCCTTCTTCAATAGCTCTGTCATGGGCTTTGCAATCTTAGAGAAATTCTCAATGAATCTCCGATAATATCCCGCGACTCCTAGAAAACTGCGGATCTCTCCAATTGAGGTGGGTGCCAACCACTCAGTGACTGACTGAACCTTCATAGGGTCTACTGCTATACCTTCTCCTAATATAACATGTCCAAAGAATCCAACTTCCTTCAACCAAAACTCACATTTGCTGAACTTGGCGTATAACTGATGTTCCCTGAGCTTCTCGAGAACTAAACGCAAATGCTCCTTATGCTCGTCTTCATTCTTCGAGTACACCAAAATGTCATCAATGAACACCACGACAAATTTATCCAAGAACTCCATGAACACCTTGTTCATCATACTCATGAAATAGGCAGGGGCGTTAGTCAATCCGAATGACATAACCGTATACTCATACAACCCGTACCTGGTGGTGAAAGTTGTCTTATGTATATCCTATTCTCCAATCTTCAGCTGGTGGTATCCTGGTCGAAGATCGATCTTGGAAAAGACTTTAGCTCCTTGTAGCTGGTCAAACAAATCATTGATCGTCGGCAGTGGGTACTTGTTCTTGATCGTTACTTCATTCAATGCACGATAATCAACCACCATTCTCAGAGACTTATCCTTCTTATCAACCAAGAGCACTGGGGCTCCCCATGGTGACAAACTTCGTCGGATGTAACCTTTCTCCAATAACTCCTTAATCTATTTCTTAATCTCCTCCAGATCATTTGCGGACATCCGGTATGGTCTCTTTGATATTGGTCCGGTGCCTGGCAATAACTCTATCAAAAACACAATGTCTCAATCCGGGGGCATGCCTGGTAGTTCCTCTGGAAATACATCTGGGTAATCCTTTACTACATGCACTTCTTCCTGAACAACTCCCATGAGGGAATTTACGTGAGTGCTCTTAGGAGTATGCCTGGATACATACTTAATCCTTTTTCCCTCCGGTGTGGTGAGTAGAATTGACCTACTAGCGCAATCAATGTTTCCTCCATACTTCGATAGCCAATCCATACCGAGTATCACATCCAATCCTTGTGATTCCAAAATTATGAAGTCTGAGGGGAAAACATGCCTACCTATGGTCAATGGCATCTGAAAACATCCACTGCTTGCCATATACTCTGCTCTGGGTGAGCTTACTAACATAGGTGTCTTAAGAAATTTGGTGGGCAACTTATACTTATCCACGAATCCCCTTGATATGTATGAATGCGATGCACTAGTATCAAAAGAACTATTGAAGTAAATGACTTAACCAAAAACTTACCGATAACTGCATCTGGCTGCTCCTCAACCTCCTCCACGTTAACGTGGTTCACTTGTCCCTTGTTGAAAGGGTTGAGCTTCTTTCCAGAGCTTCCATTGCCATTTCCATTCTTGAGTTCAGGGCACTCATTGGCATAGTGCCCAGTCTTCCCGCACTTGAAACAAGTAACGTGGCTTTGGTCCTTCTTGGCGGGTGTGCTTGGGTTAGAGCGGTTCTGACTGCTTGCTCCACTCCCATTTCCATTCCTAGAGCCATTGTGGTTATGCGGAATTCCTCCATTGTGGTTATGGCCTCCATGGTTATGGGTAAATCCTCCCGGGTTCGGGGTGAAACGGGGTTTCTGCTGAGCTCCTGAATTGTACTTCCCTTGTCCATACTTCCTCTTGCGGCTCTCAATCTGTTGTTGCTTCCCTTCAATCATAAGAGCTTTATCTACCAACTCCTGGTAGTTGTTGAATGTTGCCACCATCAACTACATACTCATCTCATCATTTAGCCCTTCCATAAACTTCTCCTATTTCGCGGCATCGGTGGCCACGTCATCTGAGGCATAACGAGCTAGCTTGCTAAACTCCTCCACGTACTGCCCTACAGTATGGTTGTCCTGGCGTAAGTTGCGAAACTCACGCTTCTTCACACTCATAGCTCCAGTTGAGACATGAGCAGTGCGGAATGCTTGCTGAAATTGTTCCCAAGTAACATTGGCTATGGGGAAAGTGGATGTGTAATTCTCCCACCATGCGGCTGCGGGTCCATCCAATTGGTGTGCGACAAAACGCACCTTCTTAGCATCTGTGCAACCGGCAGTGGTTAAGTCCCTTCCAATCCTGCGTAGCCAGTCATCCGCCACTATGGGCTCGGTGCTACTGGAAAACACCGGTGGTTGTAACCTCAGAAAATGGGCTAAGTTGTCAACTGGAGGTGGTGGCGGTGGGTTGTTGTTGTTGTTGCCCTGATTCTGAACTAGCAACTACATTAGTGTATTCTGCTGCTGGATCAACTGAGTGAGCTCTGGTGGGAAGGCAAATCTGGGGTCACATCTTGGAGGCATCTGATGGGTTCAGAGGGGAGAGATTAGAATAGAATGAGGTCTAACGAGAAAGCACTACCCATATGCACATGAGACAAAACACAATCAATATCACTCCAAAACAATATCAAGCAAGGGCATACAATCGATCTAACTATCGTTACAGTGCTCGGACTACTAATATATACATGGGGGAATACTACTAATAATTTGGTGGTCTACTAGAAATTTTGATCGGTAGAAGACTCCATGATATCTTCTCTAGCTTCGTCTTCATAATCATCATCATTGGGGTCGGAGTCGGTGTCGTCGATGATGATGTAATCCTTGGGGTGGTCATCATCTCCTCCTGGTGCAGGGTCTCCCATGAATACTCCTAGCTTCCTTGTCAGGTCATCATTCATCTCCACTGGTACGGTGATTTCCTCCTCGTATCCGTCGCGTGTAAACTTGAGTTCCTCTTCCAGCTCCATGTTCCTAGTCATTAACTTCTTCAGATCTATCATGCTTGCGAAAATCTAGTTCTCCTGGCGACAAATGTGATGATTTAACTCCTGGATGAAGGCTGCAATGGACTTGTCCTTCCTGGTGCTGATCATCTCCCATTGCTCATCTCGGTGCCCACATATCTGGTAGATAGTGTCATTAAGCTCCTTGTGATAAACTTCGCCGATGTGTCCCATGGCGATGTGGGCTGCCATGCTCTTTCCTAGACTCCAGGTTGGTGCATCAAAGGAAAACTCTATGGGCTCAGTTACTGGTGTGAATGTCCTTCCTGGAACTTGAACTCGAATCATCCAACGCTCCTCTTCTGGTAGTGTGGCAGTGTAGGTCCCGGTGAAGCTTGGTATTCCAATGTTCAGGTACCTAGTGACTTCCTTCAAGTGTCATCCAAAAGGTGTGTCTTCATCCGGCTGTGTAAACTTATTCCTCGTGTCTGCCATCCTAAAGAGTAGAAAATGGAGAGAAGTCAGAAATGAGTAGAGAAGAGTGACCTATGGCTCATCTTAGTGGTCGTGTCCTACATTCAGCGTGTGCTTTGATACCATCTTGTAGCGACCCGACCCTAATGGATCAAGTTTCTGTGCATAAGTGTCATCCCTGGATCGGTAATGCTGACACACACAGTACTTGAAGGATTTATAACAGAGTAGCAATCGCACACTTATTACATCGAATGTCTCAAAAGAGAACTTATTACAATAAATATGACTTAAGGCCATCTTAGTAAGATAACAGCGGAAGGCTTGGAAGATAAAGTGAGTCCATCAACTCCAACAACATAGCTGAGTGCACGACAAACGACCTAGCGCACCTTACTCTTTGTCTGAAAAGTCTGCAACATGATATGTTGCAGCTCGAAATGGGTCAGCACATGGAATATGCTGACAAGATAACACAGTAGAGCAATGAACAAGTAAATGATATCACTACATGCATATATGGCTGGTGGAGGCTGTATGGTTATAATGTTTTTGCGAAAAGCCAATTTTTCCCTACATCAAAGGAATATATTTTATTTAACTACAAAGTTGGTTGAAAAACATTGAGAATGGTAACTCCATCTCAATCCCAATTAAAAGTAATTAACATCCTAGCAAATTAATTTAGAGTGATGAGATCCACATGATAATCCAAGAACCAGATACTCAAGATGTCCATAACTGGGGACACGGCTAACCATCATTAGTTTGTACACTCTGCAGAGGTTTGTGCACTTTTCCCCACAAGACTCGATCTCCTCGGTTGTATTTCTCGCACTGCATGGTGTTTGAGAAATGGATGACCGAGACACAGTCTTTCCGAAGAGGTCCCCTTAACCGATAGATAGGCCGGTACACCTACAATCCCCTACATCTGCTAGCCCATTATGGAAAGGTTTCCCATAACTTACTCAACTATGCTAGAGCCCATAATAGCTTGTGGCTGCACACAGAAGTTTCCAGCATGAATAATCTTATGATCCCTTTGAGCCTGGGTGGCAAACCAAAAAGGACAGCACTGGTATATCCCCAGGTGCCCGCAACCAATCCACCCAGATGTGTGTTTAAGTAGCCACCTTAGGTAAACCATTAAATAATAATTTCACATCTTTCATGGATACTCTCAAACCCAATCCACGTCTACGAGCATATCATGTCAATAAGTAGCATAACGCAGAAGTAACTCCCAGGCTTTGATAATAAAAAGGGTAATAGGTTCTACCTCATCATCTACTTCCCAAACCCACAAGCTAAGAGATCCTACTCATGCAATGTTTGAGGGGTTGAAACTAATGCATAAAAACTGGGTAAAAGGGATATGATCAAAGTGTTACTTGCCTTACTGATGATCCGCAAAACCTAGTGACTCGTAGTAGCACGCTGCGCACTCCGGGAATTGTATTACAAACAAAAAATAGCATACATAAGCACTCAAGCAAAGATGCATGGGTAAATATCGAATAAGAAGATCGAATATGAAAACTCAACTGAAGAGATTCGATCTGGAAAAAGAATCAATCGAATCGGAGCTATGGAACTGAAACTACGGTCAAAAAAACTTCGAAAACAAATCTGCTTGAAACGAATTTTAAAATTGTCAAAACTTTGTTCAAGTTGACTAAGCAGAAAGAGGGTTTCTAGATGAAGATTTTGGCGTTGGTTTCACTGGATTTGGACAAACGGTTAAGAAACGGCGAGCGTTTGAAGATCAGGGGCTAATCTGCGATAAAAATAATCGCGGATAGGTCCCTGGCTGAAAATAAAATAAAAAAGAAAAGACTAACGAACGAACGTTCGCTGTCTGAACCTAACCGACGAACAACGTTCGTTAAAACGAACGTACGGACGAACATCCACTAAATAAATAAACCGATGAAAAACCGGTCTAACAAAAATAAACCGGGGAAACTAAAAAAACCGGATCTAAATCTAGATCTAGGGTTTACCTAAAAATGAAAAAACCATGGCAACTCCAGCGAAACTCCGGCGACAGCGGCTGGTGGCGGCGCGGGCGGGCGGCTAGGTTAGGGTTCCGGCGGGGCGGTGGCTTGGTGGGCTGAGGCCTCGGGGTGGCCGGCTTATAAAGCCTGCCCCCGGCGGGAGTCCGGGTCGGTTTGACTTTTTTATAAAAAAATAGATTTCGCCGGAAAAATGCTAGAAAATAAAATAAAAATCCAAAAAAATCAAAACAAATTTTCATCGTCTAAATAGAATATTTAGAACAAAGTGAACATTTTCTTGGCCTAAAAATGCAATTTTGATAAATGCATTTTTTTTCTAATTCAAATAAAAGATATAAGTGAAGCACTAGAGCAAACGACAAACTACTCCAAAAGATGTAAGCGAAGCACAATGAGTAGTTGAATAATTATGTAACTATGTGAAGACTTCTTCTCATAAATAAAATTTCAGATCTTAAGTACTTTATTCAAACAACAAGCACAAAATAAAATGGCATTGCAACTATAGCACATATCATGTGAAGAAGCAAAAACTTAGGCTCAACCAAAACTGACCGATAGTTGTTGAAGAAGAAAGGTGGGATGCCTACCGGGGCATCCCCAAGCTTAGATGCTTGAGACTTCTTGAAATATTGACTAGGGATGCCTTGGGCGTCCCCAAGCTTGAGCTTTTGTGTGTCCTTAATTCCATTCATATCGCGGTTTCCCTAAATCTTAAAAACTTCATCCACACCAAACTCAACAAGAACTCGTGAGATAAGTTAGTATAAATCCATGCTAAACCTTATCATTCTCTACTGTAGAAAATCACTAAAATTATAATTTTACATTGCATACTAAATGCCTCTGCATATTTAATACTCCTATCATCAAATAGAATCATTAAACAAGCAAACATATGCAAACAATGCAATTATAACAGCAATCTGTCTAAACAGGATAGTCTGTAAAGAATGCAAGACAAATTATACTTATTTAACTCCAAAAATTATGAAAAATTACCACACTGTAGATAATTTGTTTTTTCTCATTGTGTAAAAATTTCAAGATTTTATCATGTTCTGACTATTCACAAATATTCAAAACATAACAGCAAACTTTCTGTTTTTAAAACAGCAACATATGAACTTACAAAATAAGCATGGTAAAGGTAATACTTGACCTTTTTGTTGAAGTAAAAGATGCAAAATATTACTCTAAATAACAGCAAGCAAATCCTAATGAAAGAAAATGACGCTCCAAGCAAAACACATATCATGTGGTGAATAAAAATATAGCTCCAAGTAAGGTTACCGATGAACGAAGACGAAAGAGGGGATGCCTTCTGGGGCATCCCCAAGCTTAGGCTCTTGGTTGTCCTTGAATATTACCTTGGGGTGCCTTGGGCATCCACAAGCTTAGGCTCTTGCCACTCCTTATTCCATAGTCCATCAAATCTTTACCCAAAACTTGAAAACTTCACAACACAAAACTTAACAGAAAACTCGTAAGCTCCGTTAGTATAAGAAAGCAAATCACCACTTAGGTACTGTCAAGACAAGATTCATAATTTTTCTCACATGATGCCTACTGTACCATACCATTTCTACAATTTATATTAAGCAATATAAGCCATAGAAACTAGAAAACAAGTAAACTATGCATCGAAAACAGAATCTGTCAAAAACAAAACAGTCTGTAGTAATCTGCAACTCACGAATACTTCTGTAATCCAAAAATCCTGAGAAATTAGGAAGTCCTAGGCAATTTGTTTATTAATTTTCTGCAAAAAGAATCAGTATTTTATCATGCTTCTGTAAAAAATGAGAATTGTTTACCTGAGCGCAAACATTTCTATTTTTCAGCAAGATCAAATCAACTATCACCGTAAGCCCTCCCAAAGGTCTTACTTGGCACTTTATTAAAACAAAAGCTATAAACATGATTACTACAGTAGCTTAATCATGTGAACACACAAAAACAGTAGGGGTAAATATTGGGTTGTCACCCAACAAGCACTTTTATTTAATGCCTTTTTAGCTAGGCATGACGATTTCAATGATGCTCACATAAAAGATAAGAATTGAAACATAAAGAGAGCATCATGAAGAATATGACTGGCACATTTAAGTCTAACCCACTTCCTATGCATAGGGATTTTGTGAGCAAACAATTTATGGGAACAAGAATCAACTAGCATAGGAAAGCAAAACAAACATAACTTCAAGATTTTAAGCACATAGAGAGGAAACTTGATATTATTGCAATTCCTACGAGCATATATTCCTCCCTCATAATAATTTTCAGTAGCATCATGAAT